>NW_026018165.1:11924982-11931652 GCF_020466585.1 Dendroctonus ponderosae | reverse complement strand
CCAACTACATTACGTTCTTGATTGACGACACCGAATAAATAACCATGTCCCAACTTTTCCTACTTACGTAAATTCGAATTGACTTCCCATTGCACCTTCCTTTTAACAGAGACTCCTTTTATGGAAAATCGCTTACATACATTTTTCTTATTCATATGGAAATCTCTCCATTGAGTTTGCTTAGGTAGAGTTCTGCTTAAATTCTCTCGTTTTCCGTCTAAAGTAAACTCATGTTTGCTTTCCTCGAAAGGTCGAATCGGAAGAGGTAAATACGAAAGGTTTAAATAATTCTYATGAAGATTTTACATTAYTTAATACCGTTTACTTAACATCGGTRTTTTCAATAGCATTCCTSAAGAATKGCAATGYTTGCTTTAATTTTTAATCCCTTCYGCCTGCATATTTGGAATCTTGGAAATAGTTATAYTAATAAAGTATTTGTGGACATCCATTACTTATGGGCTATTGCGGATATTTACAATTACACCATCTTATTGCCATAAGACATGTCTAYATTCAACTTATATTAATATTAGAACTGTCGACGTAAAGCAGCTCTTAAAGTGTTTTWAAAAAGTCCCAGTTACTGAATCAGACTGTGACAGAATTTCAGTAGTTTAGTTTGTTCGGAACCTTTTAGTTCAAAAGTTTAGGACAAAATTACTTCGCTGCGTCTTGGAAACTATTTTCATAACCRTGATTACAAAGTGAGCAACAAAATGAGACAAATAAGAAAAACRTGTTTTGATTGCTTGAGGCTTTGATTGCTGYTGAAATATCGAGTGCCTTTTAGTATTCTATTTGTTGCTTGTTATTTCAGAACGGTTACTACTTAAAACGATTTAATTKTTATTARGAAATTAGATTTCAACACTTAGTATATGTTTCTCACTTGAATAMAATTATCAGACAGTTACCAATAACTTTGCGTTCGAAAGGGTACGCAAACTCATAAAACGGCTTTAAATTGTTATAATACTTGCGCCTGTCTTATGYGACATAATGTTTATGCTTCGAAACATATTGAAGGGTTTCGAAACAAAGTTCTGTTTACCAAACTTAATACCTATAATTWATTTTCAATATAAGCCAGCTTAGAAAAAGCTTGAAAACTAGASGAGCGAGTGATGGGCTGATCGATCTAAAATTCATGTAGTTATGAAAAATAGATTAAACCCTTTCAGCACTTTGAAAAACGCACACACAAAATATGTTTTCTTCAAACCTCGGCATATCAGATTTTGCTTGACTGAGAAGTAGGACGGAAAGTTTCAGTTTTGCTCCGGCGGATGCTTTACTTTTTGGCTCTTCACTGCCGGAGATAAAATTGTTACTACGGCAAAATATATAATGTCTACTGACAAATGTTTGATTCATAACTGCAAGAACTCTCATATTTATTAACAAATTCCTTCCAAGCTTGCCTACATATCTAAGATTCATACTAGATATTTTGGATAATGTTTAAATACATTTCAAGATAAAACAAGAGAGAATAACTTACTTTTGATGGCTTTTCGATAATCTTCCAAGTGTATCAAGCCTCTTGTCCAGGGAGGATAATACACAACTTGCAAAAACATTTTGTATGTGCATGTGTGAAGTACGTAAATTGAAATGAAAATTAAAAATCTAAAAAACAAGTGGGTGGCAATTACCAGAAAACAATAAAAACAAAACAACATTTTTCATTGGATTTGATCGCTTATATTCAGAGCGTCATTTTGTCCAATTGCATTTTTTTTATACTCGTTTTCAGTTGCTCCCAGGCTACATCTTCTTTCGCCGCTTTCTTCATAATACTCGTAATTTTCTGATGTCACTAAGATAACCATCATAAAATAGATTCATTTTTGGTAAAATTGTTACATCTACCTTTTAAAAACTGATAAAATATTCTCAAAAAATATAAAACTTCTAGGTTCTAAAACTTGATGGAAACTTGAAACTTACATTACAAACATTTAAAAATCTTTCGACTCTTTTACAGTTTCAACACTCCGTACTCTCCCTTAGTCGAGATATTTGATTAATTCGACTATTTTGCTATCTGACTAATCACCAATTCAGACTATTATGGTCTGAAAGTCATAAATTAAAGCCTTTTCTTATTAACGAAAAAACAGAAGGATTTCAGCTTAATTGCAAAGAAAAGACAACCTAAGTAAAAGCTTTCGTTTGGGAACCATTTCGAGGTAATTGAATGTTCAATGTAGTAAAACGTGGTCTGAGTAACTCAAAGACAAGTCAAATAGGATAAATGGTAAATGTATGTAAGCGAAATTAAGCTAATATTGAATTATACAGTTTTCTCCCTAAACGGTTCATTTACTATTCATTCAGTACAACGAATTAGTCCGTATTTTATCCTTAATCTCGGGATAACATCGGAATATAGTTTTTATCAGAGCTCTTTTGGCTCTGTCGCCAAAAACGAATAAAACTAAAGCGATTATACGTAATATGCTCATTTAATTTAATGAGACGAAATCTTTTACTTCGGATTATCTTTTATTCGAACATTCTTTCGAGAATTCTAGATTAAGTGAATAAAGAAATTGTCTAAGAGAGTAGCCAGCTTTTTGATTCGGACTCTAAATTACGCAAGCTTGAGATCACGTAATCTGCTTGATTTCAAATTGGTGGTCAGTGGGTAATAATTATCTTCTATTGTGGTTAAAATAAACAGAATTACGTTTTGGAAAATATAGCTTTAAAACTTCCTTGCATTTTGATGCTATTCGAAGTTAGCACAAGCACAACAACTATGTACGTTAAATTTAATTAAAAAATTCTACCTATTCGAGCGTCGAAAGTGTGGAAAACCGTCTGTAGATTTTAAGCAGCCAGTTATCTGGTAAATAATCAGGTGTTTGTGAAGCAAAAAATAACTTTAAAGTCCAGTTTGAAGGAGATAAAGTTTCACGTTATCAACATGTATAATTTATCTCAACGACAAAGTAGGAGCAACGTAACGTACTACTGAAGAAGTTTAAGACATAATTGATTTTATATTAAAAGCTGTAATGAAAGCTTGTAAACAGTTTTCAATTTAAACTCATATCCGAGTGATCTCGTTTAGGCAGAAGAATTGTGAAAATCAATCTGCAGAAAATTGAATCAGAAAGTATTGCACTCGATTTATCAACCGGATATAAAGATTTTGTAGAGTGAGTTACTGAGGACGTCTGAGATTTATTAGCTTTAGCAAGAATTTAGCTACGGGGAACATAGTTGTGTGTTGTTGTGAAACAAACATGTTGATAGAACTTTGCATAATTTATTTGTGGATAAATACCATTTTTCCAAAAGAAGCAGAGATCAACACCTGGAGAAACAATTTCTTACACATAATTTCCAGACAAATGTTTGTGATCGAAAGTGAAATAATCCAGCTTAGATTTTTCAGAAACAAATTCGGACAAAAAACCTGAACATTTAAAAAGTTTATTTCAATAACTGCGAAACGCTTAATTCCACATCAAGAAATGTTAAATTCATATTATATCAAGTTACACAGGAATTGTTTGCGACATGTTTTGTGAAACACTTGTGACAGAAGCAAATGGAAAAAGAAAAATGGAAATGGAAAATCGAATTATCTGTTAATTGAACTTCAGGCTAGAATTGACCAATGGGTAAAAATATTATGGAAGCGCAATTACGCGAGAATCGTAATCAACGCAAGAATCGACAGTGGCATTTGCTCCGGGATTATGTGGCGGATATTAAAAGGTGTTGATTTAAATGATTTTGAACACTTCCGAGGCTCAAAGTAAAACAAGTGCCTCAACTGAAATAATCAAATTTCTAACTCAAACGGTTGCTAAAAGATAAACTTTCTCTCTGAAGTACACAATAGCCGTCATTTTGAGCTAGCATGTTCCCAACAATTAAGTTAAGGATAACTTTAAGGAACTTAATATTTATAACAAAGTTTAGGTGCATGTGTCTGGGTATACTTCTGCTTGACAGTATTCCCGGGAGTTTTTTGCATTCAGTTGAGTAGTGAAGTTGTTTAGAACATTCTGTGGTTATCATTTTCGACAGCCTTGTTAAAGTTAAAATTTGAATTTGATTTGAATGGAAAATAATATTCTCGGTTATCAGGCATCTATAATTTATTGACAACTGTAATACGGTTGATGTAAACTATAGACTAGACGCGTCCAAGACATAAAATAGATAAAAATGATAAAATTTGTCTGAAGTTTTCGAACAGGTGATGATTCAATTTAAGATAGAACATGCAAGACCTTGAGAAGATGAAGACATTTTCTAGTATTTCAATTTTTAAGAATTAAATAGAAAATTTGAATTCACGGTTTCACTATTTCCAGCCGGTTAGGCCATTATTGGACTATGGCTGAACATTATGAATCTGATAATTTGGAAGTTTTTAATCAGGAAGAAAACGTTATTTTAATCCTTCACGAAATAAATAAATTTTAACCTTTAAAAATAATTTTCTTGAGTTATTGTGCGTTTTCTATTTTCTTGTGGCAGTTACAAACACTGGCAGCCAACTTAGTTCGCTTGAAGTTCAAACATCTTCAGGCAATTTTGCTTTATGCTGCCTTGGATAACACAAATTTCAAGCCGGGTTTTATAACTCGTCGTTCATAAATCCCATAAATATGGTAGCGACTCCAGGCTGCTTTTATGTCTTGATTAATTGTATTTTTCCCCCCAGCTTCAGGATGTAATTACCCGAAAGGCTATTAAACATTCCATCAAAATGATATTTCAGTTTGAGGGCAGTTACAGTATTAACGTTTAACTTAAGTTCAGATAATTTAGCTGATTGATGTTCATAGAGTTCGGTTACATTTGGTCCTACAGTTGAAGAGGAATTGATAAAAAAATCGACGAAAGAAAGGTTTTAGTATTTAACTTATGCTGTGAAAGATGCATGAATGTTTTGCCTATTTTGCAATTGCAAATGCAAGAAAATGATTCTACGTCCAGTAACTGATAAGAACGGCATATCGGTCGCCTTGACATCAGTATTAATTAACAAATGAAAAGTTATTTGAAACGCTAAATATGTTATGTGTACCTTGTAGGTATTTGTTAATTGTCTTTGAGATTGAGATTTATGCTTTTTTATTCGAACTTCCTCATTTGTTATCAAAAAAGCAGCTTGGCGCACTAATGAGCTAATAAAGTCCAAAGCCACTAAACACCAGGACCGAAAGGTGGTACATCGATTAACGCCAAACCTGTATTAACTGTTATTTTGATTAAAAAATCCTCAAAGCAATATTCTGATTCAAACGGTCACGGATTGAATGGTCAAAAATCCAAAATAAAGTGCTCGTGTTCTTCGGCAAGGGATACAAATCAGTCGGCGATTAAGAGAAGTTAAATGCGGAGATACTCTTCCTAGCTCGATTTAATTTTATTTCTATGCAAAGCTTGTTGCATTAAGATATTCCCCTCTCCCAAGTTATCGTTTTCGTTTGCCCATTTTCTACAAAATTGTAGGCCAATGATCCAATTTCAGAGGAGAGTCTTTTTTAAGGATGCGACGATATTTATTCACTCTGGGTAAAGCCAAAATATCCTTACAAGTCATTGGTGATATCACCTGAAGCGGCTATTTATAACAACCTAAGCAGCAAAACTGTGACACTGGAGTAAATCATTCGAAAGAAACGACGCCGATATCGGCTATAATTCTTTACTTTATATCTCCGAGACACTTAATAAAAACGAAAACTTTAAGTATTCACAAGCAATTATTAGGATGGAAGAATCCGGAAAAATCCCCAATAAAGTAAGATAAGGCGTCGACAAAAATAAGCTGGCGCAAAGTCATTAATCAAGGAGGAAATTCCCGAGGGCTCGCCATCACAAAAACATTAGCAGATTTCTTGAAATTAGCGAAGTGTTACAGTTATACGAGAACCATTTTCACTGACAAATGACAAGACAATTATAATGCGGCAAACGGCTCAAGTAGGTAACGGCTCGCCATCATCTATCAAGGGATTCAGGTGACGCGTATTGCGGTCTTACCAGAGGACTTTATCGGGACAGTTATACTACATTAAACATATTACCTTGAATATATATATACGAAACAAGCGGAACAGGAAATCGCTACATACATAAAAGAAGAAAAATTATATAGCCAACTTTTCATAAGTAGCACGGAAACATATAATGGATATTGATGTGAAAAATGTTTAGTATAAACTGGTCCAAATGTAAAGTAACGGTTTCATATACCCTCATAAGATATTCATAGTAATAACGTTTCAAGTAATATTTTGAAATGCAACCGAAACTCTATTTTCGAAAATTTAAAGGGTTAATTTACATCAAGTTACCATAAAATAGAGAAAAATGTATTTGTTGGTATGTTGGAATGTTGGAAATAAATTCTTGGGGGGAATGACAATAGACAAAAACCTAATGCACAAGACAAGTGCTAAATACTCGCGCAGCAATTCTAAGCACTAAATATTTCAGATTATTTACATCAATACAAAATAATAGTATCTATACCCACGCAAGAGCACACACGACGGGAATCCAGCAGTTGAATCATTCTTAGTCGGAAAGCACGGGAGATCACTCCGCCCACTGCCTCATCGCCTTTGAAAATGTCCACCGCAGTTGTGGACGAAACGTCAGGAAGAAATTCCGATAGACCACGGCTTCA
>NW_026018165.1:11908095-11923983 GCF_020466585.1 Dendroctonus ponderosae | reverse complement strand
GAAGAAATTCCGATAGACCACGGCTTCAAAGCCCGGAAAACATTCCTAAATGTAATCTATACCAAAAGTCCCAAAAAATAATCCAGTCGAAGGGCATTACTAGACTATGCAAACATATGAAGAGTAAACTATTTTACAAACACTGAGATTTAAAAGGATTAAAAAAATAAGACACCACAAAAAAGATACGATTCAACCGAACGAACTTCGGTTTTGTAAGAACGCACACAAATGACAAGAATAACAGAAAGACTGCCACAAATCCCGCCAAAGTGGAAAAACAATCGATACAACTGGGACATACTCAACCTTCTTTGACTAACAAGACAACCTAGACAATCTCTATTCTGATTGCCTGCCTTGATCCGCATAGAATACTTTCGCAAATAGCAAACAAAATCGAAAGATAATTTGGCTTAATTTTTCTAATTGCCAATGATCAATTAACAATAAGCTTACTTAATAAAATGGGCATCTGTTAACAGACCGACGGAAAATCTCATTCTAAAATATCTTTTTATAGTCGATAAAAATAACAAGGCTTAATAATCGATTTATTAAAACAAAATCAGCAGTTTTTTTTTATAATAGTATCTACGCAAAACAACGAGCCCTCATCAAACACTTTTTTTCATTACCAATCTCGAATTCATTTTCGTCTGCTAAAACAACATCAATCCAAAGCTTTTCAGGCAGATCCTTAATGCGCCCCTATTATAAGATTAAAAGATTTTGTTAAGGCAGCGAACCCCCTTTTGTTTCAGCCTGAAGTGTTAACTTTGCTTTAAAAGATACCATTTAAATTCTTTTCGCTGGAGGATTAGTCGGCCTTCTGGTAATTCTTTCCTTTAGAAAAATCGATACGACCCAATTAAACATTAAAAAGTGTCTGGACATATTTCAAACATTATTACGATTGTTAGCAGCTGTATTTTAAGTATTTTTGCAATAAAATTTGACGATTGTAAAGGCCAAAGAGTTGCTGACGTGTTGCAAGTATCTAACTAGAACCACGTTAGATAGTTGTGTATGTGAACCTAATAATTCTCATGGAATATTCTAACAAAAATATCTGAAAAAAGCTATCAGCTTAAAAATATATTTGCTTATAGTGCATGCGATTCGCAGCCGCGAGTAATGTCTGCCTTATTAACATTACCGAAAAACCTGTTGCTTAAGTTAAAAAATGAGGTTACTACAAAAGTAACTAGCGAAATTAAAAATAAATTAGAAAATAGTAATCTTTACAATGATGGAACCGTAACTTTTTTCAGATGGAAAATGTAAGTATAAGCAAGTCGTGAAACACTTTATTTATAATGTTTTACCTACTAGAAAATATTTCCCGAAAGAAATGTATTGTACATACAACAAATATTCCCTGTAGACAGTAAGTAGTTGAGGTTCAGCAATACACAAATACATGTTTATAAATAATAATTGATGTCCGACTGTTAAAAATTCCGGTTTGGCAGTATGATACGATAAAAAATGTAGAACACTTTATTGCATTTAGTCATCTATATTTTTCGCCGATTTAATACTGTAAAATCCAATTTATATTGATGTCATAAACATTATTTAAAAATTAAAAAGAAACGTTTAACTGGTAGATTATTAATATGCGCAAACCTTTCTATAGAAAAACAATAAACTGTTCCATAACTCATACAAATATTGTCCAATTTTGTCTTTGGTTTAATTGGTTATAAAGAGCCAAACTGCACATATTTTGTCTGACAACATCAAACACAAATTTACTTACAGAAGTACAAAGAAAGTATAAATTAACATAATAAATAAATGTTAATTATATTTCTCCCAGATATTTAATATTTAAGATGCAATCTCGTCCATGTTATTAAACCCTGTTTTTAAATAAGTTGTAACGTTTAAAGCAGGTATTTTGGAATAACGCAATAGTCAAAATAGCAAGTGATACCAGTATTGTAAAAAATTGCAATATGAATTTAAATTAAGTCGAGAAATAGAAGACACGTTTTTTTGCTTTGCTTGTCTGTGAACCAGACATTTGTTGATTTTAGTTATTTCGGTTCACCCCAATATTTTTGTGCATTTGCATGAACATACAGGCTTTTTTGGGCTGGTTTGAGACAAAACTAATTCTAATAATAAAAATAGAAAAAATCAGAATTATTACAAAGAAGGCCGATTCTTTGATTTAAAACTGATTCTTTCACACTTTCTGAATTCTCGCCGGTTTATGAAAAATCTGTCGCAATGCAATAGTTCTAAACAGTATTTGTCGAATGGCATTCCAGTGATTTTTTCATGATCTCCTTTATTACCAAAACACTTGTCTCTCTGGAAAGTTAGAATAACTACTCCTGCCATTTCCATTGTTTTTGAAAGCATGTAAATGGAATTATTTGTCTGTCTAAATTTTGCTAGACATTAAACCCTTAAATAAAATTACACTTTTTATTACAAACTGAAACTTTTTACTCATTTTACTGTCGTCAACAACATAAATACTTTTATAGCGGGAATTATAATATAAGAGCTGTACCAGTCTCTTTTGAGCGCTCATTTTTCAAAGCGTGGAGTGCTTTGCTAGGAATATTCCAACATTGCTGCACTGCGCATTGATTGATGAAAGGCTCTTCTGTGCGAAGTGCTCTTCTTGGATACTGTTTTATTAATATGCGTTTGAGTGAACACGTTATATAATTAAATAAGTGGATCTGACATAACAAATAAATGAAGGGATTTGAAGCTAAAGGGTGCAAATGATAAATTTAAATGATGAAGAAAATCGTGCTGAAAGTTTACAGCTTATTATAATAGACTAAAGGTGAAAAATTATCAGTTAATTTTTCTGGGGTTCAATGTGATTTCGCGAGTTATTAAAAAATGTTAAACTAAAAAATCTAGTTTTACAGTCAGTTTTTTATAATGCACTTAGCTCTTGCCAAAATAAATAGTCAAAAACTCACTTGCGCAAGTGGCAAGGAAATAGCGATAGGCAATTTTTATTCGTCGTATCCACTTCCAGGGTTTTAGCTGCGATCGATTAATTTTGGTAGTTTTCTTTGTTGCATCGAATTGTTCTTTTTAGATTTTTTGCTTCATGCGTCAAAACTTTATAGTGTCAAAACACTCATGGTGTGTTCGTAGAATGTGGGATAAAAGCTAAATCAAATTATCACATTTTTCTATGTAAATCTTTAAGACTCCGAAAAGAGCTTTCCCCACGTTTTCGTTTCAAAAAATCGATCGTTTCTCAGATTGAATGAAACGGAAGGTATAGTTGTTGCTGGGTTCAAGGAAAAATCATAAAAACTAGCTCTTTCAGAGCAAATCAAGATATTTCACGTCATTTTAAAGGCTGTTTAGAGTTATTTATGACAGACGTAGCAATTGCAAGTTGTGAAGTTGCAACCTAACCGACTCTTTAGATTGCTATTGAATTAACCATTTGAAAATTTTTAGACAACCCTCAAATAAAATTTCATACTGGTTACGAGTAATAATAATTCATATAAAAATGTATTGATTCTAAAACTTCATGGTTTCCATTTTTTACGCTTAAGCACTATACTAAAAACATAATGAGTTTTGCTATATTTTCATTTTTATTTTAGCCACCGCCCGAGTCACAAGTTTTTAGCTGTTCAAAGATTTCCTGTTCATAAAACTGGATAAATTTAGTTAAGTATTTTAACTTTGTTGTCAACAAATACAACCATCTTAGGTAAACACTTGAACGGCAAGGCTTCATTCCACACATACATGTAAGATTTTCTTAAAACCATATCCAACACGTAGATGGTGTATGTCCGTAGAAGTAGTCTCAAAAAATATAACTTAGTGTTCAAAACAAAGTACCCTTACGTTTTCGCGATTTTCTTTGCCATATTATGTTCTATATGCGCTATTTCCACATTAAGTTCAATCATTTAATGTCACTTACACCCTTTTGCTTCTAATCCTTTCAAACGTGAGTTCCACTTAATTAAAAGTTGTTAATATGTTCAATAGAAATCAATATGATTAAACGGAAAATATATGCACAAATTCTTATTGTTTGCCGCCTTACTCGTAAATATTTTTGTGAATGTGCTTTATTTACTCCACCGGAAGACAATTACCATTTTATTTTCGTACAATTTGAATTTGAATAGTAGTTTGTGGTGGTAATTATTTCCAGGAACACAAATTATGCATTTTTATTACAGAATCATTTTGAAGTACGAAATAGTCCCAAAAATGTAATATCAGAGAAAGGGACTTTAAGGAGCAAACAGGGTGCTTTCTCTCGTAGGTAATGTTATATTTGAATAATTAGTGTAATCTTATAAATGCTAGAGATTCAGAGGGTAGCTCCCATTTAACCTTATGGGACATAGTTCAAGATTCTAATTATCCCTGGATTTAATTGATAACTAATCCCTAGCTTGTTTCTGTAATAATAATTAAATTGCCCGTCCCGGTAATGGAAGTTATCATCTGTTTCTGATGCGATCCTCGGATTTGCCTCAATTTTAATGATATTGTGGAAATTGATCATTTGGAACTTTGTCTTGAGCAAATGGCGTCAGTATCAAATCGGTAAATCAAAGCTCAAATATAACATTGCATATTAAACTCAGATAATCAAATTTACTTTATGAAATTCAGATTTCAGAGTCAGCCATTATTCTTTCGGTTAATACATTTTATGGAATTAATTGGATGGCGTCCTCCGAAAAACTGCCGATTTTACATAAAGTTACCTGAAAAAAATTCAAATTATTAATTGGAAGAAAATTAGCTCTCTGCTAACTTGAAAAAAGTTGCCCTCGTTTAATTTGCTCTTGTACTCTAGCAGACATTATGCAATTATGCAATCAGCAATATTTTAGAAAGTAATTTTCAAATGAAGTTTATATTTACCGGGCCAGAAATACTTTACGTTGAATATTTTTTTGCATTTTACAGAACTATGTTCCGCATATATTGAATGGTAGAGTTTCATATAACTGACAAAGAAAAACTTAATATAAAAAGCACATAAGTGTTTTCAGGTCACTCAGATATTAATCACAGCTTTATGGCATCTATTTCGTAACAAACAGTATTTATATATACATACATGGTGTTTACCACGAACGTAGTTGATAATTTCACGAAAAAATTCACAGATAAAAGCTAAGACAATTTGACAAAAGGTGTAACTTATAAATATAGCCGTTTTAAAATTGAAAATGAATTTAAAAAAATATAAATCTAAGCCGATTATTATGTATATATATATCACTAGTTTGAAGAAATGTTTTAATTTTAATTCATTAAAAATTAGCTACCAAATAGATCCACACTGTATTTTCGAAATAATCTACTTTTATAGTATGTTCGGTTATGGTCAGATTTTAGTCTCCGAAGTTTGTGGAGCAATTTCTTTTGCACCTTTTACCGTTTCAGCCTGTGTATACGTTCTACGGTTATTGGCATATCTAAATATGGATTTATTATACCTAAATATATCGAAATCCTCATGTGAAGTGCCTTGTCGTAACTATATCGAACAAATTTATTTAGGTCAATCATTTCAGTCCCAATAATTCGTTATTTTCTTTCAGAAAAATATACAACACGGTTCAAAGAAAAACATAGAAAGCAGCTCTTAATTTTATAGCTGGAAATGACACACGTATTCCTAAAATATTCAGGAATAATTCGTAAAAATTTATAAGTAAATGGCATTTGCCTTTACTTAAAATTCAGTTTTTCAAAAAGCGTTCTTCATCAAAATATCAAAATTTTTTTGGCGATAATTTGTATTTCGACGCAAAATAAAGCAAAATTGCTGCATTCTCACTGGTTAACAGTAAGTTTAGTTTTGGTTGGCATTTCTCTTTAGCACGTCTATTATTTTTAAAGTTGCAAATTAATCGCTTCGCGGGTCCCGGATATTTTGCTTCTGGTTTTGCGAATAACAAAATGCAAATGTATCACATGCTCTTGTCAAAACTTTATTATATTCGGCATAAACAGTAAACAATTTGAAATAATCTTCATTTGAATAATGATATCCCGACGGCATAGTTGCAGTTGTTAAAACGAATAATAAAGTTTTTGTTTCCCATATCGGGCATGGCATGGCACCTTGTATAACATTATAAAATATCGTCTCTACAGTTAACTGAAATAAATTCTTACTGATAAAATCGCAGTTTCGCTGCGAAAAAGGTAGTAACTAGTAACCACACCGTTACTTGCTGAAAGTACTATTACTGAGAGAAAAAGTTAATTAAAGCCAAGAAGGAAAGTGAATATACGATAGTGTGACATAAGAAATCAGAAGATTCACTTATAATTTATATAGTAAAATCTTGAATTTTTCGCTTTGGCAAGCAACGCGGCTTTCCTAAAATAATCAAAAAGCAGAGACAATTTGAAAAAATATAATAAGTCAAAAAGGAGGGGCGAGGGGTAAAAAGAGAAAAAGTTTTAAAATCCTAGAAAATCTTTAGCATATGTTTAATAAAAGTGATCTGTCAACTACTTCTGCATTAACAAGTGTCTCTTAGAAAGTTAGTTTGGAAGAATTATAACGCATATAATATATTCAGATTTTAACTTACGTAAGATGTAGATAGAGACATTTACAGAATGTACAATGGCCATTATCCAAAATTATACTTTCAAATTAGCAACATCGTTCTTTTGGGGGTACGATATTTCAAAGGCGATCTCCTTAATAGTTCCCTTTCCACTGCCATCTAATTTATTCGGTCAAATTGCTATGCATTAAAAAGGTGTCGCTTTTACGAAACAGGACGTTTTCTTTTAGTGAACCGCTTAATCTGAGTTTCGCTACTAATTCTCCTAATTATTGTTCTTTTTGCTTGACTAATGTTTATTTTACCCCACGGAATATTCGTCAACGTCCTTTGAAAAAAACAGTGTTATTTTGGTAATACATAGTAAAATCTTACTTGATGACTACATGTATTGAACATATAGGTTTTTAAAACATTAGTAGTTGACCCTGTAATTTAAACTGTCTTATTTGTAATCTCTTACCATAGAGTCACGGGCGATGAAAGAAAAACAGTTGCATACCTGAAACAAAACAGAAAACGTTAAATTAGGAACTTTAGTATATACAACAGTATAAAATTGGCTGCGGAATAATAGATTCAACACTAACAAAGAAAAATAGCTGAATACTATTAACATATCTAAATTTCTTACAAGACTAACATTAGGTTTATGTTAAAGTCGTGATTAACCGATTAGTGTTGATATTAGCCAAGTCCTTAAACTTCGGACTATGTCCGAACATGCAATTCTCTGATTGGCTAAATGCCATTTCACTATTGTTTTATGTCGATGTTTTACTTCATTTACGTACTCAATTCAAGTTTGTAGATAACACATTAATCATATTAACTCAAACAACATAAACGTATTGCTTAATGAGAAAATCGCAGTCTATCGAAGAAAATATGGATAATGACTGAGAGGAGATTAAATCTCTCGGGGATGTACTGGATATTGGTTCAAAAACCAAACGTTTCCATCAGGTCCAACCATAGTTAAGTTCAAAGCTTAGGCGATTTTGCCCGTAGGGATCATCAGAGCTAAATTGTTCACTATAAGCAATATGAAGCTAAGCTGTATTCTAATTTCGATCAAGAGAGTGTTTTCCTGTTATACCTTCAAAATTAGAATTCATTATATTGCGATAACGTTGATCGATTAACAAATCACATTGATCATCGATACGTGAAAGCGGCGGAATTTTGGATGTTTATTCCTTCAGAATGTCTACTTTTTTGCTGCCACCTATAGACAATTCCGCTTATTTATATAAGTGCCTACTATGAAAATATAAAGAAATTTATTGATTTTTTGCAATATCATAATGGAATTTCTTGATCTAGCTCTGATTTCGAATTTCCCAGGCTGTTATTTGAAGAGATGAACATCGATACATTCATGGATTTAGTAGCTCAGTAGAAATTAATATTTTACGAACACATACAAAGCAATAGTCTATTTCTGCTTAAAATTTTAAATTAAACAACCATAATAATTTGTCTACATTATTTTATCCCCAACCCCAGCACTTTACTTGAAAATTTTCCATTTGTTTTTATCTAGTTGTATTTTAATAGTTTTCAAATTAATTAATCCGGAAGAAATAGGAATAAAAAATTAATTAATTTCCATCAAAGCTACCAAAAACTGCTAAAATACCGTAAATAATCTCATGTTGTTTGAGTACATTTGAACCAAAGTATCTTGCGTGTCCCTACCTTAGCATCACTGTAAAATCATGTACTTTTATACACCATTTTGACCGTTGCCAGTGGATGGTGTAAATCACGTCAGCAAACGAAACCTTTGCCAGTTCCAACGGGAAAACCCACAATTTACACGCAAAATTTTCGCATCGTTTCAAAACTATCGTTTGTTCCCTTCATGAATAGCAGACTCTCGTTCTCTTGCTATCGTGGGATACGTTCATTCTCTCGGGATAGAAAATACGCCCTTTAGCTTCTCAAGAGAACTCCACCCACTTGAATTACGAGGAGACCGTTCCTAGGGTTCGAGAACCTTATCCCTAATAATTATACAATTTTTGAATAATTAATTTACATAATCTAGTCAAGTTGTCGATACTGCCCGTGCTCGAGAAACGTCGGAAAACTGAAAATGTTTGTACTCTGGGCACAGAGCGGCAATTTCAAGTTCCCTTGTAAACCGTGTAACATAAGCATAAAGCATAGGTTTACATTTTTTGAATTTTTTTTTCGTCATATTTTGAATTCATTTTTTTCAACTCTCTTCTCAAAGCGTTTAAAATTTTTGAGTTTGACATCTAAGATGAATTAGTTTATTATCGAACTTCTTTCACTACCTGTTTTTCTAATCTACATTTCTGCCAAATTTAGATTTTTCGACACACAATGCCAGAGCTCATTTTTTGTTTCAATTTTTTATAATATTTCGCACAATGTTAAAGGTATTGAATTACGAATGTTTCCATCTCAAATAAGAAGAAATAAATTATTTATTTACTCCTACAAAAGCACACTGTTATATTTTGTTTTCAGACACAGAGGCACAAGTATTGGAGATACTTGCAGCAGAGCCTTACAGGGGCACTCAGATCGTTGCACAAAAACTGACACTTTCCCAGGCACCAAATTAAAACCTAGAAAGGGCTACATTCCTACCACGTATATAAGATAAACAGAGCACAAGTACACATTAAACTAATCGCTTACTTAACGCCGGTACAAATTGAGCAGGAGTTAATTAACCAAATACGATAGTTTTAACCGTGCATCCAACCATGTTAATGTTAGTACCAGTGGTTAGTATTTCAATTGTGCTGTTCAAAACTTTATGACCCCACATACTGGTAATAGGCCAAGCTGCAATCAACGACAAATTTCCATTTTTAATTCAAAATTGTATAACTGGTTCTCAAAAGCTGTTTTAAATATTCTAATGCAGTTGGATTCTGAGGAAAGCTCCATAAGGAACCGATAATCTAAGCATGTTTGTGAGAAACTGCCGGTTCATGCAACTATTGTGATTTTTTCTAAATTGTATATGAAATATCGTGTATGGTCGTCTATATAAGTATATAAGTACTGCGATTAACTGCACTTCACACTTTCACATTATTTTACTAATCGACTACTTATTTGCATATCCTTAGAACAAGATTACCATTGAAAGTCACAGCTTGTAATTCGCGATATCCACAAAAATTATGTTTGTAAACACGTTAATTTGGGTGTATTCGAATTTGTGTAATTATTTGCTTAACGGTTATCATCTCGAGGTGCAACAGAAAGAGATGAGGATTAACGATGTACGAAAAGTTGACCTACAAAGGTAACCAGTTTAAATATTGTACTTAAATTTATATACATATACGACAGACTGGAGATTTAAATAAATATGGGATAGGGAGTGACATTGTGTGGAGCGGGTAATGTTTAAGACTGTGGGTTTGCTTATGATTTATTTCAAATCTGATTGTCTCAAAAAAGACACATACGAGCATACGCTCAGGTATCCAATATTTCCATAATCGACAAATTAAACATGTGTTCAATAGTTCTAATGGGAATTTTCCCAGTTACGCTTTATTCCTCTTCAGTGTGGAAATATAATTTAATTTAATTAATTAAGCGCTAATACTTTTGTAACCCAATCTATCGCGACTTAATAATAAATAATAAAAAATATCACTCAGTTGTTAACAGATATTACAAGATATTTTGCATGTGCAATTAAAAACATCACGTCTAATGTATATATTACCCGCAATGTACGAAATCTGGCAATGTGCAAAATGCCTTGACATTCCGTATGCGTTAGTCAATGTGAGTGTCACATATGTTTAATGATTATATTGACTAGACAATGTGAATTGTAACACCTGCTCCTACAAAATTGCTGTTTACTTTCGGCCTAGCGGCGTTTCTGCTAAACTTTGTTGTTCAGTGATTAATAATGGCGAGCGGAAAGAAATACATATCTTTGGGGAGATTAAATTAATTATCTATTTAATGGGAAAATGCAATCATTTTCTACCAAATGCAAAACAATTTAATATAATAAAATTATTTAACACTAATATTATAATTCATCAACGACATTAAAGTATGAAAGCATAAATCATTATGTTGTTTGTTCTCATTAATGCCACTTAAATATTTCCAGCTCATCGTTTCTCTAAAATCTTGTATGTTGTTTCATAATTAGGTTTTTGATTAGAGAAGATATTTCCTATTGATTAAACTGCAAAAAAGCAACATATTTTACATGACGCTATAGGACAAACTATAAATGTAAATTTTACAAAGTTGTTTGCTACTTACTACTAAACTTTCCATGCAAAACTAAGTAGCAAAGTTCCGTTGCAAAACTAAACTGCAAGGTTTTGCAGCATTATGCACATTGTCTAGTCAATCTGAAGATTAAACATATGTGACCCTCAGATTGAGTATCGCGCACGGCATTTTTCAGATTCCTAAAGTAGAAGCGATTCTGCAAAGTGTCTGCAAGTTGGTCAGTTTGCAGATTGCCGGAAACATTTATTTGCAGATTAATTATTAAATGTGTGCGTCAGATATCACATAAAAACAGTCTGGATAAAGCCGAGCAATATCCAGCGGAAATTATTGTCATTACTTTTATTACGATTATTTTAACTTAGCACATTAACCAAAATGTAGTACTTTTAATACTGTTATACTGGAATATTTTAGTAACTTTGAAGTAGTTTATCAGTGGACGCATCTGAACTACACATGGCAGTCTGAAGAGCATTACAAATGGGCTCTAGACACAAAAAGATACATTCCTGCTAATAACGCCCCTACGGGATTAAAATTCTACCAACAGCGGTTGTTTCTGAGCATACCAAGATATAGGCCTGGGGTTCCTGCTACTCTAGTTTCATTAGGTGAGATTACTTGAAACAGTTACAATATGTTGTTGTTTTGGAAAAGGTAAACTCCGGTCAAAACAACTTCCGGTTTAACTTCGCTCAAACACCACTAGGAAAAAAACCAAAGCCAGTTTTTTGTGTCTTTAAAATTGAACATTATTCATTATGTGAAGGACATGGACGGACGCGTTTAACACATATTAGCAACACATAACCGAACCGCAGAATTTCAAACCATTAATCATTGGCAAATATTTTTAATTGTGCGATTTTTAAATGAAACATAAACTAATAGATGAATCGAAAGAAGAAATCATGGAATGATATGGTGGCCACCAAGACCACCCGATTTAACGCTGCTGGATTTTTCCTGTAGGGTTCTCTTAAATCAAAACTGTTTGCTTTGCCAGTCGCTACAGAAGCCGAGTTAGTGGAAATAAATTTTAATCCTGCGGATCATTTTAAAAACAAGGCCGACACTATGCCCAAAGTACAGTTTAATGTTTTGAACAGAATGAATTTATGTGTTCAAGAAAATAGTAAATATTTTGAACTTTTATTAAAATAATCAAATTAGTTCAGTTATTACAATTAATACTTTTCCATGTTTTTTTCGTCCCGGATAATTTAAAACTTTAATTTGCAAGTTATCGTAAATATTTATTTGTACAGAAACTGTAGGTCTGAGCAAAATTTTACGAGTGGCAAAAAAGAAAATCAGCTATGAGCTGAAAAAAACTTAAATTATTCGTAAAGAGGGTAACAGAAATACAAACATTTCTTAATGAACCAATCATTATTTTAACGTTTCCACGCATTAAGAAAAGATCGCGCTTACGTGAATAGACGTCAATATATGTAGTAATTGCTGATTCCAAAATTAGTGAAAATCAATAAAGGCGTTTAGAAATTATTTGGAAAAAATTACATTAATTTGGGAACGTTTGCGCTTTTGCTTCTGCGAACTGTTTAGTTTCGTTGCAACTTCTAAATATCTTCAAATAAGTTTCCTTTGATACGTGCATTCGCATTAATAATAATAATTCACATTAAGATCAACTCACTCAGAAACTAAACTAAACACGAAAACATTTTAAAATTGAATACAGAATTAAAACTCTTGGGCATAAAGTTCCAGTCACACTTCGCATTGACTCTTATAAAAAAATTGCACATACATTCAGTGTAAAAATTTACTACCTGTGTTATTTTCGGAACCATTTGGTACAACTACCGATCACAAGTTTGCTACGAATTCAAATTATTACTCATTATTAAAGTGCTAAAAGCTGCGGATAAAAATATTTTAAAAGGTTAAACTTTTAACACCATGTAATTGGTAAACGTAGGTGTCTATAATTTTTTGACTGATTTTTATACGTCGAATATACAATTAAAATTAGCCGACTTTGTTTCAAATCACACTTTCTACCTTCTAAAGATTTATTTTTAAAATTTTTAAAACCGAAGCGCATTTCTCCAAAGGAACGCTGAGACAAATATTCTAATTAGAGCTATTTTTACAAAGCATTGTTGAGGAGTTTGCCAAAACCTCAACGAAATCTGACGTGTATATCCAGTTTTCAGCAAAAAGGAGACAACTATTATTAATGTTCTGGCGTACGTTGTAGCAAAGCTGCATTTACTTGTTTGAAAAATTGTAGCAGATTTATGAATATGTAGAACAACTGTGCAAACTATTTAACACCATTATAAATCGCACCTTTACCAGATCTCATTACACTACGCTATTGCGGACACATATTTTGAGCAAATATTGATTCCCTGTGAAATATTAACGAATGATACAAATGTGCGTGTATAATTATTTTCGGTTCGTATTTACTATATCCACGTCGCACTACTACTCGTACTGACCGATTTCGTTTGTATAATATGCATTTTTGGTCGAGAGATCAAAATCGCATCAAGATAATTGCTTGATGCGAAAAATGGTTTATTGTATATGTAAAATTGCATATTGTTACAAATTTATATATAAAATTGTATATTGTTAGAAAAGTAAACAATAATAAAGAAACATACTTATTTCCAGACATTTTGGACGGCCACCTGTACCGTTTGTTTCTGGAAATTCATTTTTACATGAACTTTTGATGAACCATTTGCTAGTAAGAGTTTCAAATCAAAGATACTATTTAAAATTAACTGTAACTCTTTGTAACTCAGCAAAAACCATTATGGCTGACCAAGGTGTTACAAATGAAAATGAATAATCAAAAAATCATAATATAATCGTTTTGTAAAGAACCATTGATAAAAATATTCCATGGTTATTAGTTAAATATTCCACCTAAACACGCTCAAAACTAAACATTAGCGAAATTGAATAGTTTAAGTGCTTTTGAAGGTTTGTAAAAAAATGTGGGAGGATAGAATGGAAAATTCAAAAGACGGAACAAAAAAATAGTAAACCATTATGTTATATATAACCATTCAGCGAAATGTTTTCAAATGCTGAACAAAAGTAGATTATTTTTAGAAACCTCCATCATTTTTTTCAATCAGCTATTTAATAATGTGTTCACTTAATTAAACGTATCAAGTAGAAAATTCATTTTCAGATACTCACGATGAAACTTCTCATGAAAACCCGTTACTATCACCATTTCCCAACTGGGACTCCAATGATGATATTGGTAGTTGTTCAAACCTCCAGAGCGTGCAAAGTATGGAGGTGGACACCAGAGGAATAATGTGGGTTATCGATGGAGTCAGAATTAATAATTACACCAGGTGTCCAGCAAAACTGATATTCTTAGACTTGAATAATGAAGGGAGAGAACTGAAAACGTATATATTTCCGGAAAAAATTGCCTCGCAATACGGACGATTCTTGAACGACATAGTAGTAGATGAGACCGATGGTAATCCAATACCTGATGCATGTACTAGCTGTAAATAATAGTAGCAAAACACACCGTCTGGTAGACGATAAACCAGCAATAAAACTTACAAGTGTTTAAAGATTTTGTTAAGAAGAGCGCGCGTTCGTCCCTTTCAATTTCAGCAGTAAGAGCAGATTTGACAACTTGCAGAACATAAAGTATTCTTTCGAAATCACTAATCAAGTCAATTAATCCCACAATATTTTCACAGAAGCCAGACATGACATTTCAGGTTTAGTTAAATGCAGAATTTTAGTATGGTAACGTGGCAGCACAAACTATTCGAAAAGGTCATTTTCTCCGTAAAGGCTTAATTAAAACATATAATATATGAAATTACAAATGCCATTCGATAATATCACATACTGCTTAAATAATTTTGACGAAAAATGTTATAAAAACGAACAAGCACATCCCATTCCATTTCTGTATCTAGTTTTATATCGTTTCTGTATTGTGTGCAAATCATTTAAAAATTATAATGATAAATCAATTTTGTTTCAATTGCTCTTGGCTAAGTGGTTCTTTCATCGCGTGCTCACTGAGTTAGGAAATATATTCTCTCCGAATTTACATTGTGAGCGGGATTGGCAAATACGTATTCGCACAGAGTAAATAAAACATGACTTCTGATCGATATACTTTGTCTCTGCAAAATACTTGAGCCATATTCCTTCAATACCGAACATTTTATAAATTACGCAAACGGGTGGAATAGATTGTCAGTGTAGCAAATTTCTCATCGCAGATTATGCAATTGATTGATTTATTCAGTCCCAGTTTGGCACTTACGGATTATTTTTAACAGAATACATTTTTAGAAAAACATATTGTGGTTCATCTTAAGGGGTTCCAACTGAATATTGATAACATCGAATGCAGACAGGTCTGATTGCTAAAAGTACTGGACATTTTATGGACGCTTAAGTACACTTGCTACTTCATATCATTCTTTAATATATCATATTCTAGAAACACTTTGTTTCCAACTTATGTGATGCAATTAACAAAATGATTAAACAAACAATTTTTAATTCACAGTGAAATTAGTCTGTTTTACCTTCAGATTTTTTTTGGAATGGTAAAAGCAATAATTTTTAGTAAAAAAAATAATTATGTTTATTTTAAACTAATGTACGAAACATTAAATTTATTTTTGTTCCGTTTCAAGCAAACAAAACATATACTTCAGACATTAATGTGAATTATACCTTATTACTCAAACTTTTTTAGACCCGTACTTGTGATCAGATCGAACGTTAAACTGAAAACACCAATTTTAGCAAAACCTTTGTTTCCTGTAAATTTCATTGAACATGTTGAGCGTTTGCTGTCATAAGCCTTGTATTTGGAAGTTTCGTTACACAGTCTTACACAGATCAAATTCTCAAGCTATGAGAATCTTTGAATCATCTTTGAGAACTGTTTCAGTTTTTTTGAAAGCGAAAGCTCCCATTCTCTCTTGTTTGACACTTTAGGCTTTAGACTTTAGATGCTTCCAACACACGCTAAGTCGTTGTTCGCTATACAGGGTTATTCACGCTATACGGCACG
>NW_026018165.1:11900026-11907096 GCF_020466585.1 Dendroctonus ponderosae | reverse complement strand
CAGCTCAGATTAAATTAGTTACCAAATATCCCATATCATCAACTGACTATCCGCTTTTTTGTTGCCGAATTAAATTTATAGGTGATTTTGCTTATATCACCGATAACTCTCTAATGGATCCCGGAATTATAGTTTACTCAAGAAGGCAAAATGTATCTTGGAAATTGCGAGATGCCTCAATGCGGCCGAATCCAAAAGCAATTCCATTCACTGTGGACGATGTCCTTTTTGACGCGTCCGTTCCTGTGGGTAAGTATTAATATTAGCTGCGATTGGAACACATCAGCGCAATGCTCTCAAATTAATAAAATTGTTAAAGGTATATACAAAAATATCGAAATACGTGCAATTTGGAGATCGAGGGATATTGCTATGAATTGTAAATATACGTTTCATACGGCTAAGTAAGCTAAAAAACGTAATTAAAAAAATATCATCCATACTTCAAGCCCGATTTTCTTGTCTAAAATTTCGTACTCTTTCAGCTTATGTTGAAAAAATTCAATAAATTAACCTTCCATATCAACCAAACCAATTTCGATCCCACCACTTCACTTCACATTATCTCCGTTGACATTTCTTATACGCGTAAATTCTAATTCTTTGTTCTGATTAAAACATTTTAGCTTGATTGATTGTTATAGTTTATGAATATTTCAGTGCTTTATTGAGGTTCGTTATGAACAACTTTCCATCAATCTCCAAAAATCTAAACTTACACCCGGCCACAAATCTTCTTTTGTTATGTAAAATGCCGCAATGATCCTTGCACCAAGAAATTATTGTAAATTAAACTACAACATAAAATATTTCATAATTAACCCAAATACATGAGAATTGATGCGATACTCAGAAGAATCCACTACTGCCCAAATGTAACGTTTAGCATAATAAAATTATTGATTTTTCTAAGTTAAACGCGCTAAAGGAAGAATACTTTTTGCAATTCGATGAATAATTGGTTGTTTCGTTGTCAGAGAAAACCCGTTTGTTTGTTTCAGATGGTATTGCGCTAACCCCTTATAGCCACAACGGTAAAAAACGTTTATACTACTGTGCCATGTCATCTTTCACAATTTATTCTATAAGCACAAGTGTTCTAAAAAATAAGCCATTAGTGACATCAGGCAAATGGAGAAGGCGGATTAGATCAGAAGGTGAAAAGAACAGTCAAAGCGATGGTAACTATTAATTTAATTAATTTAATGGGTGGTTTAATTGTGTTAGTTTGTAAATACTTGCTGATATTTTCCGAATGTTAGGCATTATGATCGATGAACTGTCCACCATGTATCTCACAATGCTCCCCTTTTCTGGGATCGCGTCATGGAAAACGGACCTACCCACCTCAACAATGCAATTAGTCTATACGAACAGAGAAACCATGGTATGGCCAGACGGTTTTGCATTCGACCAACAGGGGTTCTTGTATGTCATTTGCAACAAAGTTTTCAATTACATAGACTTGAAACGAACTCCCGTAATTTCCGGAGATACCCCTTTTAGGGTGTTAAAAACATTTACTGGTACCAGAAGTTATTTGTATAGATAAAGTATTGATGTGTGAACAGCTTTTTCAATATTAAAGCCGCTGCATGAGATTAAATCAGTGATGAATATTGATGCCGATTCCCCATTTGTTTGAGAGCTAAATCTAGAATGTGAACAAAATAGGGAAATTCAGTTACTTTTGTTTATGAACGGGAAGGAAAGAAACGAGACAAAGGGGAGGATATTATTTCTCCCATCTAATCTCCTTGCTTATAGGATTAACGTACTCGTTTCCCAAAGCTGGATCCCAACCACATTTTCTATAATGCTGATTGAAATAATGCTATTACTCACCCCTTATGTGATAAATCGCAATCGCGCCTTAGATTTTTTAACGTTGATATACTCTAAAATTGTCTTAGTTTGCATTTTAATACATTGAGCTTATTAAAACGGGAGGTTTTTATTAACATTTTCACCGTAACAGCTCTCGTGATACATTCCTATGGTGAGTTGAGAGAAATGTTACCTACGGTAATTAAGTACATATATGTTTTAAATATTGCCAGTTTTGCATTCGCTGAATGCTTCAGATCTTTACTTATTTGGAAAATTATGTTCAATTTTTCATCAGTTGCAAAGTTAATGAAGAATGTCGTAACTGTAGATCGATCCAAGAAAGTATACAAACCAATAAATGAACAACATCCCATACAATTTCGCATGAAAATAGAAGACAATCAACTGGTCTGTTTGGATGTGGTGGTCACAATAAGGTATACCGCTAAACAACAGATCAGCTTCCAACTCTCCAGCCGCCACGAAAAAAGGGCCTCAGACGAGGAAGCAGAAAGATTAAGCCGAATCGAAACAACCATCAGGTGCTTTTCCTCAGAGCAGATATTTTCGGATATATATTAAATGATTGTAAATCAGATGTTATGTTATGACGAAACGTTGATCAGTAGTTTCATGTTTCGGGGCCTTCAGAAAAAATCGATTACTTAAAGGATATTAGTTTTATTTGGGACAACGGTGAAGTATAAAATCCTTCCATAAAGACAATGAATACAAAAGTAACGAGCTGATTTGATCCATCAATTCTTGGATTAACTTTTCTATCGTGCTTCTCCTGATAGAATCAAAAAGAAGTAATCCAATGTCTTAGTAGTGTAATCGACCGAATATAAAAAAACTGCTAGATAATTAACTGTCGGTTTCTGACACACAGGTATTCATCAAAAATTCAATCTCTCGATAGCTAAATATTATCTGGTCTATTTCCCTGAATTTTCTCTCCAATTTGGATTTGTATGTAGTTAAATTATATAAGACGTTTAGGCACTCTTCATGCAGTAATTAATTAAATAAAAAATTTGTTTCCCTGTAAGTAAGAAATGAATAGAAATTTGCAATATTATGCTCACTATACATACCTACATCAAAATTTTTGTGTTGATTTGTTTTAAAATAGTCATGAATCTCTTACTTAAGAATCAAGAGATAACTGTATTGAAGTTCGCAAAGATCAGCTTTATTCTTAATTAAATAATTACTTGGCTGATAAATTGCATATTTTTGTTTCGTCTAAAATTGCTATATGCCCATATTGTAATGAGTCCGTTTGAGCCAGGCGCTGTACGAACAAAAGTGGTTATTGATATTGATAGACGCCTCACAAGTAGTCTGATCAACTGAAATCAAGTTAAGCTTTCAGATTGTCCATCCAAAGATGCCATTGTTGCCAATCTAACAGTTGGCACACATTAATTTTCACACATTTTTGCACAGAACAAATCTCCTGCCGCTCTAAAATTGTGTGAACAAACGTCATCTTGCCAGACACTTGCATTCTGCAGGTTTATTCACTTTATGGAAATCAGTTAACTGCTGGAAAACTTCTGAAATGTTAACGCTACTTGATGTGTCCGGATTTAAATTGTAAAAATATGTTAAAAATGTTTTTGTCTTTGGCGCAGAACACAATTAACATCTCGAATTTGAACTCTAATGCGTCTAAAATGAAAATGGCTTCTTAAGAAATCTTAAGTTTAACTTTTACCTCTCGTTTTAAAGCCGTTGTTCTAGAGATGACACATCAAATAAAATAGTTCGTTTGGTGGTTATCCAACCGTATTGTTCTATGAATAACATAACTGTTGCTGATAATTTAAAATGGAATTTAGACTATAAGCTGTATACCTGGCTGGTAACATAATTGTTTAATAAAATAATTACGTTAGTTAAGAATAACTTAGAATGTTACTCAAATTGCTTTCATTTTAGAAGCTAATCAATTTTTGCCTACTACATTTTACATCAACAGTTAATGCCTTATCGTGCTTGCACTACATTCAAGCTGCTTTTGAGGTACCTTTGAGATTAAACATAAATCTGATTTTGCGAAATGAATGTAATATATAAGAAATAAGAGTAAATACAGTGAAAACATAAAGAAAGCGGTTAAAGCAGAACATTTTTAATCGGAAAAAGCCGTTATTATAAATACAGCTTATATAACCACCTCAATTAATAAACTTCGAAAGACCAATTCACCATCTCTATATTGAGTTGCTGTTCTAATGTAGTCATAATCCATACTGCATTTAGTATTCATTATTACTCATCATCTACTCAGAGAGAAATTCTTCTTAGTAAAAAATGGACTGCTCCTAGACGTATAAAAGTATATTTTCAAGTGCTCGCTCCGTATAAGCTGCTAATAATATATCGCATATATTTAAAATAGATAAAAACCGTAAAAATGTCCAGCATAAATGTTATAGAGGCCCAGCGGCCATGAATAAAATTGAAATGTTTCTTTAAAACTGATATTTGGATACACAAAGAATACTAAGTTATGTAGGCATGCCGTTTTCGGCGAACTCCTAAGTCTGCTTTGTGAATTTCATCTGGAAATTATTGACAACTACTAAAGTACCTCCTGATAGTCACCGTGAAAGAGAATATTTCTATATTACGAGCGTACGTATGTGAAACTAGCATGTTCCGGAGTAATATTTCTCTGACAACATACAGACTCGCAATAAAGAGACAGTTCATGTATAGTTAGGAAATTGAACATATATAAATTTTGCGTTTTGAGATTTAAATTCGATTTTCCTTTTATGACTTGAAAATTGAAATCAAATAATGTTACAGGGAATTCCAAAAACATAGTGAGCTGAGTTAATAATAAGCCACTTTTATTACATGAAGATTTAGAAGATATTGCAACCAACTTCTATAGTTCATTTTACGTTTTCTTAGTAAGGACACGATTACCTTATCATAGGACTACTTTATCTTAGAAGGAATAGGAAAACATGTATAAAGTATAAAAAAAATTACCTTGATTCCTTGATTTGTTTACAATCTGCCCTGAGAACAATCAGTAAATTTTTCACTTATTTACAGATATTGAAATTGAGTGAATAATAGAAAGAAACTGTATTTATTTTATATTTAGTTGAACAAGTTTTTGTGTCCCTTAAAACGAGGAACATTACTTTATTACATGCGTATTATTTAGCGAGTCTTTTGCTTTTTATTAAATTTTTTATTTGGATGTGCTGATAATCTATTTTTGTAATGCTTGAAGTGGTTGCTTATTTCTTCTTTCACTGTAGTTATTTGAATGTATTTTCTGACGATTTCATTGGGTATAAACCAAAGTGCTGCTACAATGTTTTTTAGTGTTTTGGATTCAAAACTTTCTATTATTGATATGTTTGAGTCTGCTGCCGAGCTGCATAATAGAATTGGAATCCATAAGTCCAGATCGGTTTCAGTATGCATCTGTAAATTAAAAGTTGCTCTCGAGAGCAACTCAGCAAGAATATTAAAAATAATCGACATTTGCTTCATTAAATATATGAAACTCATACAGATAGATGTGCGAAAATCGATTGACCTAATTATACATATAAGGTTTTTGATTGCAAACTACACTGCAATATGTAGATATACATTTGTTTCCCACCACAAATTATTGCAGGAACGTGGAAAAACATTCAAACCTTCGCATATTGTGTTACTCCAATTATTTTTTTCCAAATGAACCTCATTACACATTTTCCATAAATCCGCAGCAATACGAACATGAACTTACTGTGCATGGCTGAACTTTTTTGACGTAAATTAAGCGGAGAACTTTTTAAAAGTAATTAGTGCTTTGCCTGAACCGTCACTTGCATAATTAGAATAACGTCACGTAGCGCTATATCCTAGATTTAATTTTAGTTTAGAGCCTCATGAGAGAAGTAGTTTTCTTAAAGCTCCTTGCTTGAGTGCCTTAAAAACTGAGTTGTGGTAAATTGTATATGTACCTTGAGGATGGTTAGAGTTATAAGTAGGATACATGTGAAGTGCGTTCACATGAAACCACACATGGCATTAATGCTTGTGACGGCTCTTATTAAAGCAAATTTAATGTTAGTTCTTAGTTGCATAATGAGCGTTTCATTGGCAGCTTACGTGGCGTCTTATGAACATTCAAATATGTAAGAGAACATATCTCTTCAATGCTGAAGTTTCTATTTAAATTAGACTGTAAAAAGCAGGTTGACCATACTGGCTGATTTGTAATTGTACCTTTTCGAGTATTTTAGTCTTTATTTGGTCCTAGGAAAATTAAGCGCTGTGGTGCAATTTATTAGAGAAAATTTGAGAACCCCCCAAATCCTGATTAGTTATTTACACTTTATGGGTTTAGTGGAGGTTTCCGTTACAGATTACAACTAGTCTGTTGTGAGCGTGTTTGGCAGGAAATTCCAATTTTTCCATGAGCTCGCTGAGTTCTTTTTAGTGGAATTTTTGTCTCATTATTTAGTAACTGCATTTTTGAGCGAAGTATTATCGCGTTTCAAATTTAGTGTTGAGCAAATATTCTCAGTTCAAGCACTACAAGCACCGCATTTTCTTTAAAATTACGGGTTTTGTCAGATTTGAGAGGTTTGTGTAATGTTGTGGAACTTGTGGCAGGTTATTGAGAAGGCGAAACTCAAAACAATTGTTCTTTCGCTCACTTTTTCCGTACGATTAGATTTGCAGGGACATTTTTCTTCAAACATCTCTTTGCTCATTTGCCACATTTCAATGCAATGGCGACTAATCGTAATTTGTAGATAAGTTCTATATTGTTGAGGCGGATTCATTTTTTTACAAACTTCTTTTTGGGTATTTCGCCTCAAAAAATTTTGCCTTTAAAAAAGACTCGTCTTTTATAACAGATTGATAAATAGTGCTCCTATTTCGCAATAAGAACGAATTATTTATCAAAAAGTAATCAAGAACTATCACCTAGAGGGTATCCTACGACACACTTAGGCTCAAGCTGTAAGAGAAAATTCCAATTAGTAGAGAAATTAATTTGAAAAATTATCTTGACGTTTCGATAGCTATTTTCTGCTATCGTTATCAAAAGAACCTAAATGAACCTAAAAAAGAGTATGTTAATAAATTGTGTAACAATAGTAGGCTAATACAGTATATGAAAATTCGCTCTGATAATTCGTCTGTGCAAATTGTCGGTTATGTGACTGACTTAATCTCATTGTTTAAATTAATAAAGGTAATGT
>NW_026018165.1:11878827-11899203 GCF_020466585.1 Dendroctonus ponderosae | reverse complement strand
TCAATATAACGCCACCAAATTATTGGTTTAAATTTGTAATTATTAATGAAAGTTGATTCAAAATTTTCCATAAATAAATTACTGAAAAATGGGGAATTATTATATAAAATATTATTATTCAGGAAATTCACATTTTTGAGGCGAAATACCCAAAAAGAAGTTTGTAAAAAAATAAAAAATAATCGTAATTTCTTACGTTTTGTAATGAAATTAATAACGTAAAGAAAAATGAAAAGTTGTCGAAAAAAAAACTTTTAATTGAAGTAGTAGAGATGTATTTAGTAGGCATTTTAGAATACCTGTTGAGATTGGATATAATATAATTAAGTAGTTCGAAAATGTTCTTTTCAAAAAAATATTAAATCGACATAAAGAGAGATAAAAGCACACACCAAATAAAATCAACGCGCTATGGCTGCAAAATCTAGAGAATATGTACAACAAAATAGGCAGGAAATCAATTTTTACTGCTAGTCATACTCTAGTTTTCGATATTCCTAACATGCTTCATATCATTTATACCAACAGCCGCATCTCTAACGATGCTCAGCAAGATCTAGTTAACCATAAATATAATATCGATCGTGCAAAGTGGACTCTATCCTCTTCATAACAAAATGCATGAACGAGATTTACATAAATTTGCCTTCGAGTTTGATAACGTTGAATCGACTTGGTGAATCAACGACAAATGATTCAATTAAGAACGGCTCCCTGTTTGCGCCAAACTTAATCAACATTGAAATTGGGTACTAATATTGGATTGCTGAGTTGGAAGCATGAATCCATTAAATATTCGATACCTCGAAGGCTGCAATGAACAAAGCGAGAAGAGCCACGTGAAAAAATTATCAAAATCTTCCAATTCAAATTCGGTGTAGTGCTCGAGGCGATTGTGGATTAATTAGTGCAACTTGGACACTCCTACCTTGTTCGGAACATACACGCTTTAATTAAAGTGAATTATGAATTAGAGGAACAAATGTCGAAAATTATACGGTTGTGTATATAAATTCAATTTCGCAACAACGCCTAATATTTAGCCATTTGCTGTAAAAAACTAAAGTGATATTTCATGGGACTAATTTCTTGCTTGGTCAAAAATATGTAAGTAATATTACATTAGACAATGTAAGCTGATAATGTTCTTATTTACTAAGAAAGTTTCATGACATAGAGAGCGTAAGCGGAACTAAGTTTAAATCACAGTTTTCAGCTTGTTAAATAATAACAACTCACAAAAAAATCATAGTTATCGACGATAATGTCGTAAGATGGTCTTAAGTCGGTTGTAAATTTATGAGAACCAACTATTAAAATCAAAACAGAATTTTTTTTTAAAGAATTGTTTTACGACCAAAAACCCAAATGGCTTCAACCGTTCCACTTTAAGTAGAAACTGCAATTTTCATTCGATTGATTTTCCCCTTAAGTTGCATCTTTAACTGTGATGTATTTGTATAACCACAACTCATTCAAGTTTTAGATGAAACCGTGGTGGATTTTGTATTTACTCCCATATATCCTCTATTACATATTTTTTTTATGAGAGTTGATCCTTAAAGTACCCGAGTGTCCCAAGAAATGAAATGCATAATTGTCACGGTGATTAGAGAATGTAGACATGTATAAACATAGCTGAATTATAACTTGTGTTATGAGAGCTAGTGGCTGTAAACGGCATAAACCGCATGCCAATTAGTTTAGCGTTCCAATTTACTGTTTCAATCCATTTTACGACCAAACGTATTTAATTTTAACTTACTTTTTTCAAGGTTACAAGATTGAAAATTACATTCAAATTTGAAAAATACAATGGTGTCCAAGTAGAACTAATTCCAGTCACTTCTAAGCTGCCATTATCAGTTATTATACTTTTGTAATACGAATTAGATACTAAAGACAAAATGTTAGCTTTATAGCAAACCTTGGAATGTAAAATCTCGTGTAAACATCAATTACTTCAGCATACAACTCGCACTATTACCAAATGCAGTTTTTGTAATGAGACTTTTACAACCACTTTTTTTAGGCCAATTTTAAAATAATTGGGAAGCAGTCAGTGCGTCAGATTGAAATCAGGCTCCAAATTCCTCAAAGCTATAACATCTAGTAAATTACGAAAAATATGCAACTGCAATTAAACGTGCCTTCAAACAATCCTTGCGTCGCAAAAATACTGATAAGTCTAAAAAAAGTCATATATTATACTTATATACATAGAGCAACAGACAAAAATTTAATTGAGGTATTAGAGGCCTGAATTATTTGAACGTTGCTGGCACCTAAAATCAAGCGCAGAGTTAAAAGCAGATCTCAGTCATAGCGTAAGATTAATGATTAATGATTAAAGAGCTGAACAACAATATGAATTTATTAATAGAGGGCAATGAGAAACCATTATATTTCTAATAGAAAACAATAGTTGTTCGGGAATCTGGGCCAGCGGAGCGCATCAAATGTATTTGCTGAGAGAAGTTCCCTGTTCCGTTTCAGAGTTTATTTGACTTATCCCTGTTTGAGTTGAATGTTATGTTGAATATTGTCCCAGATTAACCAGAACTGTGATCGGCTTTTAAAGACCAACACGCACTGGAGGACTGCATTGCAATTTAGTAGCACTTAGTATACAAGATAATATGCTTTTTCATAGTTTTGGTATTATTGGAGGCATTGAATCCAGAAATATTAATACCAGAAATACTAGTTCAGAAGAGGGAAGTATTTTAGACTAAACAGGCACAATATGTGCCAAAATTGACCCGCAAAATGATATATGTATTACCGATGTAGGCCGCACCCCTACTTGTTAGCGTGGTAGTTTAATCAATATTTAGAATAATTATCCCGGCCATCATAGCAATCCGCTTTGAAATCATCTTTAATTGATTTCGGAAATAGGTCTAGATAATTGATTGAGCATATTAGAATGAACGGCAATGTGTATGTGTCCACTCTAAATAGTGCAATCTGGTTTTCAGCGCGATACATATACGATGTATACAGCACGGTTTTACATGAGAACTTTCACGTGCAGACCTGCATTAACATTCCATCCAATTTCGATGATTTCAGATGTGTGTTTTACCGATTAAATGTTTAGATTATACAATGTGAATAAGCGTGTTTAAAATGGTGGATAATAATAGCTGGGAAGCTTGCTAACCAATCTTCTTAAACAATCCAGTTTGTGGTGGGTGTCCACCAAACAAAATTATATGTACACAGGGTAATTGAGTGTTGGCGTCATTTCTCTAGGGGTGTTTATGGAGGACAGGAAAAATATTTTCAAAAACTGATATATCTGCAGGAAATTAGAACAGAAGGACGGCAACAATGTTTTTCAAAGTAATACGCTTCATTAACATTACTGTACATACTTTCCTGACTGTGTTTCAATTCCTGATAGATAGAGACAATAAATGACTGAAACCCAGGAATTAATTTTGATTTGGAATTAACATTACTTAAATACCTGTTGCTTCTTAAACATCAGAAACTCAAGTAGCCATAGATAAACACAGAGAATGAGGTGGAAATGCAATGAAGTAGGTAGGTTAGGTTATGGATCAATGATGTGTTTACAATTAAGTTATTACATCACAAGAGGTGTTCGAAGTCCTGCTCGTTTCACTCCAAACATTTTTGTGTCCCAATCACTTTGAGTCTGAGCTCACATTTTGAGCAGCTTCTCGTATTCGGTCAATTAAATCGTGCTCAATTTGTACCGGTGTTCAATGGACCAGATATTTCATGTGTCTTGTGTATCTTACATAAATGATAATAATTTACACAATGCTCCAAGTACTTTTGGAAGGCTCTGCTGCAATTATGTCAATACATGTTCCCCTATGTCTTTCGTCCAGTGACTCTGACCACACTGTGCAATTACCGCTGTAATTTTTCAAAAAGTGATTTTTCAAAAATACGAAGGAAATATCCTCAAATAGATACAAGTTATTTAGCGCCGATGTCAATTAATAATGGTAGGAAAACTGTCTGTTACAAGCAAATAAATTAATTACCCTAATACTTTATTTTGGAACTTCTAACGACGGCGCATTATAACTTGGAAAAGCGTGATAAAAGCCCACGATGGACCCTGTTTAACACGAAAGTCCTCCCGGTGGAAAGTGCTTAGATAATCATTAAACAGAAAAAGTTTCTGTCAGATTGAGACGTGCAAAAGGTGCTCTTTGGGAAAAGCCGTAAAAGTTGGATGATAATAATAAATTTAATTAGAGATTCGAAAAGCATTTAAGTTAGTATGCTGTTTTACTGTATCAAAAAGTATTGAGGTTTAATAGTTGCAACTGTGTCTAAGTTACGAAACTTAAAGTTTAGAAGACGAGACTTAAACGTGAGGTCAAGTATATTTAGAGATACACTTTTCTGATACGCGGTATCGCTTCAAGTGTCTGATTAAGCTTGCATTTTTTAAGAACGGTGCTTTACTTTTTATGCATATTTGCATTCATACTGCACAAATGTTTGAAGGCAATTTTTTTAGACAGTACGAATAGTTTAAAGAATTTCGAATAAACGATAAATAATTCTTAATGAAATGGAAACGAATAAAACGAAATACATTCATCAAAAGCAATAAATGCATTTTCTCAAAAAAAAAACTTTAAACAGGTAATTACGTTTAAGAAACAAGAACCTATTAAGTGTTCTCTATACGCACTTGCTTGTGCTGGAAAAAAATGTGAAACTGAACCTGAAGACCGCCATCATGATAATGGAAAATAAATACTCATTACAATGAAAGCTAAAAAACAAAAAGCAATTGTGAGTAAATCAATGTAATGTAACCCTTGAAGATTTACATTTTTATGTTCGATTATTATCCGAAACGCTGATATTTTTTTAGAGAACAGCGGTCGATCAGAGAGCGGGCGAATTTCAATTCGTATATCTGAATATTGTCAGGAAAACCCACTTTCCTCAAGTGACTCACTTAGAACCAGCAGGTTCATGGGAAGATTAATATCTTTTGCTGCAAATATTTTAACAGGATGCTAAACAGTTTCTCATTTATAATAGAGTTTAAGGATATTTTGCGGCTATTGTTTGCAACTGATACGCTTCAGGGGCTTTTTGGCCGTTGTGGAAAATAATTTTGTTCTATGGCTTAGCAGGCGAAAGTAGATTCTTTGCCACAACGGCCAAGAAATACCGAAAAATTCACCTGTTATAGTAAAATCGTTTTTGTTAAATAAAATACCATATTCGTACTTGTATTCCCAAATTCAGTAAGTAAAAGCTTTAAGATTGTATGAAAACTAGGATTTTATGAACATACTACAATACCTGTTAACCGCTTGTTGCGGAGCCAAAATAAGTCATCAGAAAGTAACTTTGAATTTCAAAATTATTTTAAAAGTGAAATATATACTGCAGAAATGCGAAATGTTTTGAAATACGTTATTTTCCTACCGTTGTCGAAAGAAAGTCGGTTACATCTGGGATAGTGTATTTTAAGAACTTTTTAGTAAGTAAATTTAACTGAACTTTGTTTAGTTGAAATGGCAATGAAAAATAATTGCGTTGTTAAATAGTTAAGAAAATTGATATATCTAAATAAAATATGTTAATTTCGTAATCGATGCAATAAATTATCATATCTTTTTTTCATATAAATAGAACTTTAAAAAGACCACTGCAGTGTTTCAAGAAGTCAAAATATTCCCTGAGAATTGAGTAAAACACATGCAATAGAGGTAGGCTTACAGAAGGGCCGAATCGTGAATTTCATAAAAAATAAGTTTTTAAAACACCATTAAAAAATTGATCAGTACTTTTTTATAACCTGTTCTCATCGCATAACAAATACCTAATAAAATTGCAAAATAGAATCATAAAGGCTAATTAACCACTTTAACAACGACCTAACGTAAAACGCTGAATTATCTCTAGGGCTTTTTAAAGTCCAGTCATAATTTTGCAGAGTAAATGGCCCAACTTTTTTAACGTTACTGTTATGGTCAAGGGTAATTACCTGTACGATGTCTCCATGGCTTTGGCCGTTGGCAGTAAACGTGAGATGGCACAGGAAAGGCAAACGGGCGTCCGGACCTTTAATGACACGTAAATCGTACGTTTTTCCTACGTCCCCGTAATACGTCCGGTTGCAGGCTGTAAATAAATAAATATGATTGATTAGATGAAAAACAACAAAAACAAATTGTCTTCGGCCTGGCAATTACATGTGTTGTAACTTCTATTAATGAACTCTCTTATGCATTTAAATCGATAGTTAGAGAATATTTCACTATGCTAATACAGTGTGCTCGGGTTAAGAACTTAACACCATTGCAAAACCTTTACTTTTTTACTGATTTCAAATCTTCTTTCTTTGATCGTTTGATATTTAAAATATGTATTCAGTTAGTGAATCCATTGGCTTTCCACCGGGGGTATGGGAGTATCATTCGGACATTTTTTATGAACAAAATAGTGGTTTGCTACTAGACTTTATGTCATGATCAAACAGTTTTAAATACGCTCGTACAAGCGGTTAACGGTTCAACGAGTCACTTTAGACACAAATGCATTTTAAAGCCAGTCTACAACTTTCAAGAAACAGAAACTAGACTTTAGAGGCATGAATCCTAGATGTATATTTTCAAATTGTAGTTCAATAGTAGCTTAAAAAATGCTAATAAAATCCAAGCATTTTAAACCCTTAAACATTACGACTCCGAGAGGAGAAATTGTAAAAACGACGGAGAAAAATAAACTCCTTTTTTCAACATTCGCTAATTAAGGTTAATTGGGTGCTCGCCAAGATTTCCTGATTTGAACTATTTGCACTTTTTCCTTGAGGTTGCCAAAAATCAAAATTTACACATGCCAAACAAATTAAATTCAGAACCTTAAACATCAAATATCTTATTGCACGAGAGAAACTTGAAGCAATGTGAGGGATGAACTTTAACATCCCCCAGTTTATTGTTTGGCAAATAAAGGTTGTTATTTTGAAAACCTTACTCTTTTCGGCATTGACTTTAAAGTTGGTGTTGTTTGCAGAATGTATATGCAATGCGTATGAGCCTGCTTTTGTATATACCTTCCTGCAGTTTAAAATTACTACCAATTTACATTTGGATCATAAATTACATTAAAAACGACTATATCAACTTTAGAGTTTTTGGTGCTTCTGAATCGAAACTTGAATGCCTTTTAATCTCTTGACCCAAAGATCCATTTAACATTTTTATGATGGTATTAAGGGGTGCAGAGGGTTGTGACAAAAAGATGTTTAAAATGTTTTCGATGTCCCCCATTCTATCTCAGCTGATACGGTTTTAAGATTGTAAATTCGTATTCGCAGTCGCTCGCTTTGAAATGATAACAATGGATACATTGTGCTATAGAAGTAAGTTTTTTGATCATTGAAAAAATTCACTATGTGTACTGATCAACACAACAACTTTTAAAATAGAGCTGCCTAATAAGAGCCTTGTTTACTGCCTACCGATTCTCCAAGGAAGCTTTGCACCTCAAAGAGTACGTTTTAGAACTGGGTACATAAAAATAATGCAATTCCAATATGCTTAAAATTGCAAATTAATAATATCCAAGTTCACCCACCCCCTCAAACTTCTGCGAGGGGCCAGTTTAGTTGAAATCCCCGCTAAAACTAATAAATTTTTGCCTGAAACATTTTGCAGTCTGCAAAGAAATTGCGATGAAAATTTACATTTTGTTAATCCCAACACTTCAAAAATTTGTGAACAATTAAATTGCAAATTCAGATTGAAAAGCCGATGGAGGAACCTTTGAAACTTCCAGCATTTTAAAATGCAATTACTTCAAATTCGGGCATGATATTACTTCGAAACTCTAGACGCAAAATTATTTTTCGATAAAGTAAAAATATATTATTTTACAACTTAACGTGTCGTTCTTTGTTACGCTTTCTGCGCAAGTTTCGCAATTAATTCAAATTAGAATACTGTAAATTAACTAAAAACTTATCCATAAAGTCCACTGTCAACATATCTAGTAAATGTCGTAGTTTTAACATGGTATTCAATAAGGATGTTTAAAGTTCATTGAAGAACAGTACAATAATCCTTAGATGTTGTGAGAATTTGTGGTATCGCTATTAAGTAAAATATGTGCTGTGTAATTTTTGTTATGAACAATATAGCCTCTGGCACGACGCGCAGAATATTTTCCTAACACTTCCCTGATCAAAATTATTAACTCTGAGGATAGATGCATTACATGCAAAATTGAATTGAAAATGTGTCCGAAAGCCACTATGAAAGCCCGCACCTAAGCCAGCAAAGAAATGTTTTAAGTTGCCACGTTATTTCATAAGAAACATTTATATTCCTGTGTAGTATATATGTTACAGACCGTATATGTAAAACCGGCAGTATAGAAAATGACTAGTCCGTATATAAACGGACTGAAGATTTCAGTCTACATGTATAAAAAATGTATCCTTCAGGAAACGGACTAGTCGGTTTGTAAAAGGACTAGACTGTTTCTATACGGTCCAACTTCGACTAGTCCATATGTAAACGGACTAAACCCCGGTTAATGCAGACTTTATGCAGTTTTAGATTGGCATTTATTTTAAAAAGGCGGCAAAAAAATTAGATATCGAATGAACTCATCGATGCAACGTCGTAAAACATATATTTTAAAATTTGAGTTTATATTATTAATGACTACATCTGATTTACTTTTGTAATTTTATATCTGAAATATATCATATTTAGCGTCGCCTTTAACAAAGAACAAACTATTTTTACCACAATTTTTGCAGTTAACAGTTGAAAATGTAAACACCACATAAAACATCATTGCGCTTGAACAAACGGTCTGGATAGCAATCGTCCGTATATAAACGGTCTAGTCTGTATATTAAATGACATGTCTTTTTGCATACGGTCTGCTGTATTAGGCCGTATATATATAGCCTAGTCTGTATATATACGGTCTGATTCTATATACTCTGTAACATATACATATCGGAGAAGCTTTTATATCGTCCTATGCAATAAAGTTCTGACCTTATATTTTATATATTTTCTATTCAATATATTTTATGATACTCTTTGAGTTAAAGAGTGCCACTAATTTTCAATTAAAAGCTCTTTCAAAGCCCTCTGTAGGTACTTCTTGCAAATTTACGATTACACTTCCGTAATACTCTTGCAAAAGTATCGATTTTGTATTAAACCAAAAGCTCCCGGACCTTTCTTTTAAAACTTATAAGCCTTTGATCTGCCATCTCCGTATCAAGTAATCGGCGAACGAGTGGTTTTCTGCCGGTAAGCCCCAATGCCCCCATTTCGTGCAATTTTGCGATTTCCAATATGTAGTTTCGGTTAGTAGAGATGAACGTACTATTAAACTAAAGGGTTATATCTTTTTGATTGAACCGGAATATCCGACTTGGTTAGGTTCCGCTATAGTAAATCTTTTCAGGAATTCAAGCATCTGAAATAAAACGATGACCGTTAGAAGTTACACCGATCACTCCATGCATATTGCGGTGATCTGTGATATCGTTTGCGTTTTTAATCTTACCCCTAGCACTTTCATTGCAGGTGTAAATAATTTCTCTTCAAACAAAATTTTTGTGTAAAACATAAACCGGAAAGTTTATTGGGATCTTTATTTATTAGAGTCTAATAGTATACACAACCAGGCAATTAGGTATTGTGCTGTCTGAACTCTTCTTTTGAGGTTTATAGTAATTTTACGATTTGTAAACATAAACTTCCGTTTTCCAAAGACTATCCAAGTTAGTCTTATCCTTCTCTTAGTATCCGCTGTTTGGTTTTCTTTTCCCATTCTTATTGTGTGTCCTAAATATATAAACTTTTCTACAGTTTAAAGTTTTGCGCCATCTATGTATGTTTGTTTCGAATTGTTACTTAAGATTTTGGTCTTTGAAAGAACATTTCAAAGACCCGATCATTTTAGAGGCATCGCTCAGTTGATTTAGCATCTCTCGCAGTTCCTGTATATTGCTACTTATTATGACATCATTATTATGACAATATCATCAAAAATGTCACATTTATGGTAAGCATGAAATTTTCTGTTGTAAAAATAAAATTTCCTTATTAACTTGTTCAGAAGTTCGTCCATTCCTTTAACTAAAAGATTATTTAGTGGTGATCGGTGCTATTCGCTATGCCGGAATGCCCCAGTAGGTGAATAAACTACCTTAACTTCATTTCATGTGCCTGAATGAAAGGCAGAACAGAATAGAAACAAGTCATGAATATTTAATCAACGACATATTACTTTCCGATACTGCGCCAGGAAATCGCCCATATTTCTCGATTTTTATTGAGCTTAAGAATTTAAAATTTAACAATTTAGATATCGAGTGGTATTTATTGTACTTGGTACCATTTTTAGTGCCTTTTTATTGATCCATTTATTAACTCTATTCAGCTGTGTTGTGGCTATAGAAAGTCTCTGTAAATTGGGACCAAAAATTACTCTTTTTGCTGAAATAACAGGATTTTTAATAAGTTTCAGTTTACAGCTACCAAATTAAATTTAATTACTATTTAAATTTATTTAAACTATTTAATCAAACGAAAGTGCTTAATAGTAGAGAGCTGTTTTTTCATGTTATTCAGCTATTGGTATTCCACTATCCGTTTGAAATTGCTATTAAGCAACTTATTTGTTTTCAGTTTCTTACAAAAAGTTAGTATATTTGCGTTTTCAACTCGATTATACAATTTAGAGCAGAACTTAAAATTAATTGCATGATTTGAAATATAGAAGTTTACGTTACATACGTTTTTAAAACAAACTGTCACAGCTTCAATTTTAGAAATAAATCACGTTTCTTTGCTATTCAACTTGTCTAGAGACGCACATTTCTTAAAAAGTAAAATTTCGGAAACCAGACACACGCCATACACGGTTGAATAAACTATTTAATTCTAATTAAATTATTTGCCTAAAACCCTTGATATTTTGAAAGATGGGTTAATAACTTAGGTCTTCAATGTGGGCCTTCAACCGTAAATACTGTGGCGAAATATGCGAAGGTATTCTGTATGCTACTTTCATTTTGTATTTTAGTTTAGTTACGAACTGAAATAAAGATGAAATTGTGATGCATTCTTGGAACATGTTATGGAAATTTCGTTTGATATGTATTAAAAAAAAAGTTCCAGCAACTAATCTAATTTTTTAATAAATGAAAATGGCCAATAACTTATAGAAGCTCATCATCTCATCAGCCAAATAATGGCTCGTCGTATATTAAACAGCTGAAAATTTCAAAAGACTGATTTTCATATAAATAAAAGAATACGTATACGATTGCGAAAAAAAATTAATTCTCAAAAATCTGGCTTTGCAATTTCTACGGTTAATTTTGAGGAACAAGTCTGAAATACAGAGGTTCTAAATTTTTTTATTATCTACAACTTTTGTATCGAGCGTTTTTTGCTAGGAGATTACGTTATCACATTAATGAATGAATATCACACAATGAAGAAAATGTGTTTTTTATTACAGAAACAAACGCATTTTCTACATTGTGAAAACATAGTATTCAGTTGTTTAATTCTAAATATAATATTGAATCGATATAACTGACTAGTTCCAATTATAAAATTTTCATTCCTGGATATCGCTTCTAACTGGCTGGTTTCAATTATAAAATTTTCACTCCTGGATATCGCTTCTAACTGGCTAGTTTCAATTATAAAATTTTCATAAAAGTGATATCTAATCAAATATTTGTTTTCGCCAAAGCTGACCCCCACATATGAATGAAGTGTATATATCCGACAACATAAATTAATAGTTATGTACTGCAATATTTAATCTCGCTGATAACCCGGTTCATGCTTCATGTTTGACCTTGTTTATGAATCATTGAAACAGTAGTTTCGTGTAAGTGAAACTGAAGACACGCCATGGTTTTGTTAAAAAATGCAGTGCTTTTGTTGGTTCTGTTGTGTGAATCTTGCAATTCAGAACACAATTTTATGATTACTTCTGGTTGGTATAAAGCAAAGAAGAAAAGTGATAAAGTGGTAATAAAAAAAGCGCACAGTCTTGGACCTGACGTTATTCCGCGAGCATCGACGTATATTAGGATAGGCGGTACTGTACCTGTTTTACCATCGGGAGCTATTCATGATCTGGTGCATTTAATAGATCTAAAAATAACATCTGCTGTAATCGAAAAAGTTCATGCAGGTGCCTTTCAGAACTTGCCTAAACTATCGAAGCTCAATCTACAAGATAATATCATTCAAGATATTCCGTTTGGAGTCTTCAACAAACTGAACATATCCGTATTGTTCTTGAACAAAAATGAAATATCTACAATCGACAGTGATGCTTTTGATGATATGCCAAATTTAACTAAAATCAAACTGAATTCCAACAAACTATCGACATGGAGCAGTGAGTGGTTCAAACGCACCCCCCGACTTGGCACAATATTAGTGCGAAGAAACGCCATAGAAGAAGTGCATAAATATGCCTTCAAAAACTTGGCAACTAATGAAATTAAAGCTTTGAATATTTACTTAAGCAAAAACCTGATTAGGACTATTCATCCTCAAGCTTTCAGCGGTATAGCGAAATGGGGCGACGTTTTTCTGGACCGCAATCAACTCACACAGTTAGAAGGGGATATTTTTGAAAACGTTCAAAGTATCAGGAAACTGAATTTATCGAGAAACAATATCAGCGGTATATCGGACAATCTCTTCAAAACTGTTAGATCAGTAGAAATGTTGGATTTAACAGCCAATCATCGGTTAGAATGTGTTCCAGTCATAGTGGCCAAGCAGGTTCAGAAGCTGCAGCTAGAAAACATCAGAAAACTAACATGTGCATGTGTGAGTGACTTGTCGAATATTACGAAGTTACTTGGTACTGAAAAGTGCTAATATAGTTATAGCCGAGTTAAAGGTAAATTGTCCTGACACAATTTCCACATAAAATGTTGAATATAGCACGATATTTGCCTGCGGTTTAGGGGCCGTCTTGGCGGACTAAATTGCAATGGCTTCTTTTTTAATTTTACTAGATGAGGTGAGAATTAGCTTAGATTTAAAGAATAACTGTAGTATTTTAATTTTATCAAAATGGGCAAAATTACATATACCACTACTTTTTCAAAATTTCACACCCCACAACGCCTGGCAAATGTATCTAATAAATTGTTGCATTTTCAGAGCATTTTTTATTGCAATAATTTTCGTATTCTATTTAAACGCTTAAGTAATTGCTGCGGATACTGCAATTATTTTAAGCAAAGCAAATTTCTTGGGCAGTTAAGTATAATTCAAGATTAACCTATTTAGCTTCGTGATAGGTGGAAGTCCACACATTTTTCATTGGCTAGAATTTGAATTTATTAAACCATCTGTATGTAATAACTAAAATCGCTTTTGAATACAACTTTCTTCATAAACAACTAGAAAATAATAGCTTCATCATTATCGCCAATACTTATTAAAGTTGTCGAAGTCGTCTTCATTACTTCGGTTCCATTTTTTCGTGTTTTGAACAGTTTAACATGCAATTCAGTTCTGTCTTCATTTCGGAAAAGTCTATTGTTTTTTTTTGAGCAAATTGCAGATGTAGCTTATCTTTTTGTCTGGAAAATGTGTAGTTTGATTTAATCTGTGACAAAGTAATTTATTATGTTCTGTTATGGTGTTCTGTTATGTGTATAATAGACTGACACTATTTAAGCATAGTTTTTTCTTTATTTTTGCGCCATAGTGATTTTAATGTAAACAAATTTCTGGTGAAATCTTGGATATTCATGTTCATGTTTATTCTTGTTGAATACAACAAACGTCTTACCAATAAGCTTAATCCGTTCGTTCCAAAATCAAAAAGTTACCGAAATTTATTTATGCATATCACAGTTACCGGTCAATAGTCCGCCTTAAAAATTTTAAATGCATAGTTGCAAAACCCTCAAAACTATCATGACAAATGTTTGCTAACAAAATAGGCAACTTGCAATCTTTCTGATATTATCATGTTTGTTTTTATCCCAAGAAAATATTGTTAATCACTTACAAAAAATGTTTTTGAAGAAGGAGCTATCAGGCGTATGGAGTAACAATTATAGCAAATCTTCCCAATTTTCTAATATCTAAAAATTTATAACTGTTGCTTATTTTCTTTCGGTGATTCAAACTCTAATTTTTCTACGACGCCAATACTGCACAACTTCTAATAGTAATCATAGCAGCTTTACTGCAAAACCCCGAGGTAGGCTCCAAAATCGCATTTGAGAGGCACATTGCCCTCAAAATTCATAGCTTTTCCTGTTCAGCTACACTCTAGCTTTTTAAATTTGATTTCAAATGAGTTTCAAGGAGCTGAATGATGGTGATCGGTTTTATGCACGCCTGTCAGAGTAAAACCTTGATATTAAACGAAAATTGAGTTTTGAGAGGAAGCTCGTTTTGGAAAGTTTTTAGAAACGACGCTAGTTTTAAAAAATAATTCGATGTTACCATTTATTTAAAACATATCGTAAAAGGTAATAGCGATATACAATACAGAAAAACCTTTTTCATATTGTAGGTACTTATAATTTTTTTTAAATGTTTCTCTACCAAGAATTTTCCGTAATGCTTAAAATTTGTATTATTATTAATATGATTATTAAATTAGTCGAAGGTGTTGATGTATTTATTCTCTTAGCTACTACCGCTGTTAATGCAAGTATACCCTCAAAACAGTAGTTTTTAATGTACTTATAGACAAAACTCATTAATGTCTCTCATACCAAGTGTAATTCCAGCAAAGGCAAGGGAAAAAATTGTACTGCTAGCAAAAATCCGCACTCTCAATAAAAACGAAATTAAATCTACTATAAAACATAAAAATTTAATAGTAATAAATTAATTGCTTATTCATGTCAGGGGTTTCATTTTTTAAGATTCAAGAGATTGTCTCAATGCTCATGCAATGCCTATAAATACTAAACGCAATAATGTTATATCTGCATTTCCAAAGTTAGTAACATAATTTGAAATTAAATTTGGAGAGTATCTGCATACCGAAGTAGAATAATGCACAACTAGTTATTGTGATGCTAGTAATCACACCAATCATGAAACACTTGTGTGGCCTATTAATAATAAAAAATAACTTTTATACTAACTAATTTCATTGGGTAAACAGATAAAATATGTTAATCTACATATATTAGTCAATTGTGTAAAATAAAATAAATATGACTAAAAGATTTTTGACCAGCGACCAAAGTTTCAGTTTTAAGTCACTGCTTAAAGTTCAATATTTCCTTTTCATTTCTCCACTAATATGGACAAACGAAACGTTCCTATTGACCGACTCCAATAGCGGAAGGTATAATGTAGGTAAGTGTAATAACAATTGAGTTCCAAAAATTCCGTTTTAAGAGAGATTTGAAGAAGATGTTGTAATTGTTGAAAAGGGATACTCGTATTCTGTACTGGTTCGATCCCTCAGGATAACTATAATAAAAGTTTAAATCTACTAAGTTCAAGTTCCTATATGAGGCTGTATAAAATGCACGCAATTGTAATTATATGACTTTTCCGAGACACCGGGCATAAAAAATAAAATTTATTCAATTTGAAACTAAAAAGAAATTCCCAGAATAGTCGCTACTTTTTCGTTCATGCGTTCTCCTGAACTGTAAAATAGTAATGTATTAATTTCTTTCAGTTACATTATTTTGATAGACTCTTAAATTTAAAATTATGATTGCTGGCACTATTTAGAATTGAATAGAAATAGAACTCCTTCGTCTTATTAGAAGAATTCACCTCGATAGCACAGAATTCACCTCGATATGTTTTAAGTCATATTCCTGTTTTGAATTACATTTTGATGTCGAATTCTTCAGTTCAATACACAATATAATTTTTTAACGTAATACTCACAATAAAAATTAACATACCAGAAGCAAGTTTAAATAAAATATGAAATTGACTTTATACTAAAGAAGAAAACACCTAATGGTGGAAGTCAGTTTACCTCGCATTCGCTGTTATATTTAGAATTGTTCATCAGTTTATTCTCGGGAGAATACGTTTTCATAGTCACGATTTAGGTGGAAGACATAAAGCCGTCAGACATATCCCGACATATCCACAAAAGCCAAATATTCCAGTTCCTACGTTCCAGAACTGATGCATTCCATTTTTACTACTTTCTTGGCGTCAATATCTGAACATTGTAACTCAAAGCTGAGCCAAGCCAAATTTAAAACTATTATTTATATTCAATAGAGTTATTCGCATGTACATAAAAGCTCTATAACTCAAATTAATTATCGAATACTTACAAAAATTAATGTTAACACAAAAGCTAACTTGTAACTAAATTAAATTTACTTCTCCAACAAAAGTATGGCCGAAAATGAATCACGTTTTACAGGCAACAGAAAAAACCTCATAAATTTCGACTTTCATCAGAAAATCGCTTAACAAAATTGGGGTGAGCCTCTTCCACTAATTCGAGCGAAGATGACGTAAAACAAAAAGTTTCATCTGTATAAAATATTACGGGTTACGGAAAATAAATCTCGTTTTCAGTTACTTAAAGCTAATAGAATTTGGTAATAGTTAAGATAGTTAGAAATTAGGGCCACTTAAAAAAGCGAAAGACAGCGATATTTATTAATTTATGTACACAACAGTTTTTTTGCGGTATTAAGCCGTAGTGGGAAAAATACTTCTCGACGCTTTCAACCATTCTGCAGAGGTGTTTCGTTTGTGATACAAAAGGTGAAGATCAGTTTTATGTAAGCTTTTTTCTTTCTTCTTCGTAAGCTTCTTTTATGTAAACACTTACGAAGATGCAAGCCACTCATATTTCGCAAGGTCCGCAATAATTTAGTTGTCTTGACGGCCTAAGATAGAAAAACTGGCCAGTTTCACGCTATTTTCAGCTGTCGAATTTAACAAGTCATCAAGTTCGACTCAGAATTAATTGAATAAAAGAAAGTTGAGCTTGTCAAATAATAAAATTGATTAATAACCTATAGCTTATTGTTTATCGTTATTAATATATATTATTGCATAATTATTGCGGAGTCGATACATAAAAAAATATATTTTTAGTCCAATATCCACTATAACTTTTTGTTCCTCGTGTCATGAATTTTTAAAATTCAATTTATTTCGTGACATCTTCCGTACAAACATATCTCAAAAACATTCTGCCTCTTTGTCTTCGATTTTTTTAAAATTAAAATTACCTGGTGAGCAAGCATCGGGAATACGATGCATAAAGCATTAATACTTTCAAATCTAACATAAGGAGCTTGATGCAAAATTCCCATTTCATTATTTGATTTTTTATAGCTCCTAAGTATTTATATTTTTCTATTCTTTCGATCGTTTGACGTTCTCAATTAAGATTTACATTCTCTTGAGGTTTCCTTGCTATGAGCACAGAATGATTCTGAAGTTTAACTGATCGTACGATTTATGGACCGGCACCAATATTTCACGGCTGTAATAAGCACATAAGACTCAAGTTTCGATTCGAAAATGGAGGCTGATGAACGGATACCACCACATCCAGGCACAGGAAGGTGTTGACAAAAAAATAAAGATATTCAAGCCTCATAATAACAGGATAAATAGGTCAAGTCTAGCTTCAATAGCGTATTGATGAAGTTAAAAGGGTCATAATTTAACTTACGTACGTCTCGTTCCGCCGGTTTGTCGCTTCAGATATAAACTGGCAAGTCAGCAAAGAACCTACCATTAACGACATTATTTATTCTGGGTCTGATGTCGCAAACGGCATTTTATCATTTAAAATTAAATAAATTACGCCAGTGCCTTTAATTTTGGTTAAGGTGTTCGTGTAAGCGTTTTATAACTTCGACATTTGCGACAATGTTGTTATATTTGTTATATGTAATGTATATTTTATTCGCTTTTTATTATATTTAACCATCCAGAACTAGAAAAACAATTGATAGAACAAACATATTTTGCTTTCGATATAATTAATTGTATTTAAGCAGCGCAGACCTCTCAACGTTATTGACTCGCTTGAAACACAAATTTCAGAATTGGTGATTTCACAGTATTTAGGGAAGGAAAAAGCTACCAACAAGTTTGACGGGGCCATTCATAACAGGGAACTTGATGAAAGGGACCAACAGTAAGATGGTAATGCAATTCAAGAGGAAACTGGCAAACAAAATATATATTTTTATGAAACTAAGATAATCGGCTCAATGAAAATCTACAAAGGAGTAAAACGACATAAATGATCCAATATAGCTACTAAAATCCAATTTAACGGACATTTAGATATTACATTTTCAGCCAAATGGCGTTCCTTACTGAGTGTTTAATTTATTTCTCCAAAATCGTATTCTAAGTGCTGAAATGTGCTGTTCGCCTACTATAACTTTCAAAATTTAATTTAAAAACTTTAAATTGCTCATGCTACGAACTTTCTAGCGCAGCAGGTTGTTTGTTGACTCAGTGACAGTGCTTTTCTTTCATATTTTTCTAACATTGCCCGAATAAATTAAATTTTAAATTTTATTAAGTTATAAGTCTGTTTTAAACTGGCAGTAGGGCTGATTCATTGTCTAGCTAGAGGCCGGTTTTTGAAAGTTTTGAAGCCTTCGGTAACTCCACACTATTCTAATGTTTACACATGGTGTACGTACTTTTGAGATGTACGTACCTTTGAGAAGTTTATCTACAATCAATTGGTCAGACCATATACTTTTCGTTTAAATTTAAAATATATTAACAGCTTATTGCGGCAAATGTTGGCATTTTATGTTGGAAAAACACAATTGTAGGTACACTATAATATATAAAATAACTAGCTAATTATAGCTAAAATTCTTGAGAGTAACTGATTCGACAGTAAGGACGAATAGGTGCAAAATTGGACTTGAAAGCGACTTTACGGCAATTGATAGTGCGACTGTCTTATAATAGCTTTCAAATTAATTGCTGCATTTGTTAATCGCTTTGCCTTATGCTTCAATACACATCAAAACATTATAAATCACACAAAAAGAAAATACTAAGTAAWTTCGCCATTTAACTAGATTAGAAGAGACGTTAGGAAGCAGTTGGACATCCTTAGGAARTATTTTTTTATCCAATCCAAGAACTGGATTGAATTTAACTTTCAAGGAAAGAGCTGTGAATTTCAAATTATTTCTTATTGTTGTGGTATTTACAGTTAYATTACATAGTCTGTGCATTTTCCAAACATTTTATTTTCCAACAAATACGGAGTACAAAAATTGAACGAATAAATCGTRAAGCACTGTGCTTAGACTACATTTGTAWACTGAGTGTTATGAGCACTTGTATCATACAAAWCAAGTTACATTTCAAAAAATAAATGTCGATTAGCACTAGCTTAGAATCCAGTACACACCTGTTTGAAGCCAAAAAGCGACAATATTGCTTTMTTTTAGCTACGTGCTAAACTTTCATGGTATGAAATCGAAACTGTTTTTGCACCGCCTATTCCGACACGGACAAAAAGTCAAATAAAACTTGCMTATAAACCTAAAAAAAAAATGTGAAAACCAAGAAGAATACACAATTGTGCTTTCAAATACACACACATATCACTAKCAAAYTTGTAATCMTAGCTAAGCCCTCACCTGTGCAGTACATAGGCTCATCCGATAAATCTAGACAGTCGTCCTTTCCATCACAATATCCATTCAGCCTTATGCACTTGCCATTACGACAAGGAAATTCACTAATCCGACATGCGGCACCGGAAGTTACTTCCTGCAGATGCCCCAGCAGGAGCAGGATGGGATATATTAGGAACTTCATCCTGCAACAAAGCAGAATGTAAGTTACTGTGCTAATGTCATAATAGGTATTTAGCATGCAGCACAGTGAAATTCTAGTTTTAGCGCCCAGCCCTCTTTACTACAACATGAGGGAATGGTTTCTCTTTGCCTGCCAAACCGCCGTTTTAGACGTTTTTAATTACTTGAAACCGCAGATCGGCTGAGAATCTTGAAAGAGAAAAAATCTGAAGCCAACGGGAGCAGAAAATCTTAAAACTAAAATAACATCTATGTCTAAAAAGGTAATTAAAAACGTCAGCTTGGCTTCAGTCGAGCCAGCTAACTGCAGGTGACGAATCGCTCCATAACTTTCGTGAAACCACTTCCGCTTGAAGTCTACTTTGAAGTTTGCCTAATTGCTTGCAAGTTTTTTTTATTAAACTATAAAGCCTTTCAGTGCGTTTATGAAAAGCTATTTTAAAAGTAGCAAATTAATTTGGTGTAAAGCTACACGTTTTCGTTCCTTTGCCGAAGAAACTCTGGCTACGTAATTAACGTTCTGCCTCAAATACATCCAACCAACATTTCAAACTATG
>NW_026018165.1:11873668-11878777 GCF_020466585.1 Dendroctonus ponderosae | reverse complement strand
AGTTCTTGATTACTTTTTGATAAATAATTCGTTCTTATTGCGAAATAGGAGCACTATTTATCAATCTGTAATAAAAAACGTGAGGAAATTCTGTCAGAGGTTTCGMMWCGTTACCCAAAAAGAAGTTTGTAAAAAAAAAAATCTAATTTTGTAATTAGACAACTTGGACGACCTTTTCTTAGTATAGTTCATATGCATAATTTCTGCCTTCAAATATGTGCTACACAATACAGATGTTACAGAACAGGAATTCTGCTGAAATTGCCTATATAGAGATACTTTTTCACCGAATTGTGGCATGAGGMGTATATCCACAAGCCGCCCCCAATATTCACATGCCTTTACAGACTCACATACCTCTACGTACAATACTTACAATACAAACAACTTAATTTACGTTAATTTTACTTAAGATCATTACTAGTGAGATTAATGGGATCCACAATGGACAAATGATTAGTCCAATAGTTGATGAAGGGTCCAACAAGACCGAAGAGATAATAGGCATAAAGCAGTCAAGAGATAGAGACACCAAAGCTAATAAGGCAGAACACTAGACAGCCAAGAAAAAATGTATTGAGTTGGGAAACAAAAGATCTCACATATCTTTTCTCGCATTTCGCAAATGTAGATTTATGTCTGAGTGAACGATGGCTTGAGTGGTTAGAACAGACCTCAGTTAGAGATTATTAATTGTTGTGAATTTATCGAACAATAGAACAAATTTTCGAGTCCTCCGTGATTATCTGGTGCTCTGCAAATAACAAGGGAATTTAGTGAATAGAGAATATAAGTGATAATATACTATTTTTTCAAATTTAAATTTGTTGACATTAGTATAGGAATGTTTGAAAAACTGGAGTAATAGAGGAAATCTGATGGTAATTGAAATTTTAGAACCTTATTATAAAACAACGGACAAGTAAAGTCAACTTTTATTTAATTTTTTTTAAGTTGAATATGAAAACTATAGAAGATTGGAAGTGACATACAAATAAAATCAACAATTAATGCAACAAATAAGATTAGAGAACTTTGTTCAATAAAAGTTGAAGTTAAACGAACCCCATTGAGGTCCCGATAAGAAAACACCACATATTTTCAGACAAACATAGTTGTCTGAAAATATATATTTGATGCAACAAAAATGTATCAAAATTAAAACGTTGACAGCCGCATAACTGTTGCTAGCAGATAATTCAAGTTTAAATCAGTTTTCTGTTAGTCTAATCTCCAACTAAACCTACGACAAACTCTGACATAATGAGAAGCAAGCAATACATTAAAAAAAAATACTGTTTTCGAGAAAAAAATATTTATTTATTTTATTCCAACTTCAAATTCGATAATTATCATTTCTGGGCCTTTCCACGGTTTTTTATCAACTGATATATGGTCTTCTGTAGAATATATAATCTGTATTGTGTCTGTGAATACATAATGCTTAATCATATCCAGAGAGCTGAAAATAATTGCTAAAATCGATGACCATAATTGGCGCATTTTGGTTTGTAAAGTTAAAAAAAATTAAATCGCAAATAAAAATTTGACCATATTTTTCTATATCATTTACCATTCGCAATTCTAAATAAAATCTTAACTGACGGTGTTCATTTCGGTGAAGATCTGGAAAAAATCAGTCACAAAAAGACCATTCAAGCAAATTTAATTTTGTTCGCTTTTTCGTCGAAGAGGGAACGGCTTGATAACGGTCTCTGGATATTTCATTTAATTTAATTAAATGTTGCTCACAATTCCTTGCAGACTTTTTTCACACCGAAGCAAAGGATTTTACGACAAATTTTAGAAAATGGAAAATTCCTTGCTCCTTTCCCGGATGGTTTTTCGGAGAGTGCTTTATTTAATTTAGATCTACTTGTTAAATAAACACAAATAGCGTGGCTCACATTAATCGCAACTTAATTTCAGCTCAACACTCTTCATGTATTGAATTAAATTATTTGAATTTGAGCCGAAATCAAACTAGATCTCGTTAAGCAATTAGGCGTGCCATGAAAGAAGCCACCTCATCATACTAAAAGGAATTCAAACAAAGCTTGTTATCATTGCAATTATCATTGCACTCATAAATAAGACTAAAGTTTTAGTAATGAATAAGTGAATTAAAGCTTTAATCCAATTATTTTAATGATCGTATTTTGAAAAAACGCGGAAAATCGTGCAAGTAAAGCATACCTTTTCAGAACTTAAAAGGTGGTTCATTAGTTATCGCCTCCGTATTATTAAAACTGCTTAAATTATCTCCATAACCGCTTATAGTTAATGTCAAATCTCTAAAGTATACAATTAGCAGGATATTTACATATTTAAATACAGAATATTTACATTTTAAATGTGCCAAAATTAAGAAAAATAATAGCATCTGGTTTTCATTAGCATTTCATCCAATAATTGATTCATATTATGCTCATGAATAATTTCACGTTTTGATTTAGGAAAATGGTCACTCACTGATAGACATGTTTACAGAGCAGGTTTCAAAATAAATAAAATAAAATTTTCCAATAAAACTTTCCAGCTAAAACTCATGATCGAACACTAAATTTTAAGTTACTTGAAAAAATAATGAGATGCGCAAGATATGCCAAAGCAACATTAACACGTCCAAGACTAAAATATATTTTCAACTATGTGAAGACCCAACATTAGCAAACTAGAAATGAAAATCTTGGTGTATCAGAATCTCGAAGCAAATTCCGCGTAAAACGTATAATAGACATTAATTTAGCAGGGATTTCCAAAAATATGCTTTTAAGGGCAAACCAAAGATTGGTTCTTCTCTCACCTACGAAGTGTTGAAACGATACGAGTGATATCGAACAATGCTAAATTAACCAACTAAGTGTGTTGATTTGGATCTAATTCAGCAAATAAGATCAAAGTGAACCAAAAGAGCTCAGATTACTGCAAATTAAGTAAGCAAAAAAACCGAATTACTATCTGGATTTTCCAGATTAGACGAAACGCATATAAATCTCGTTTGACTCATACTAGTTTCTTTATAATGAATCCGCCAACCAACAAAAAATGAACATCTGGCAATATTAATCTGCCGGCCAATGTCAATATTTACCCAAAAATTGGTTTTCGATATTGGTCTTTTGGGACGCTAAATACACTGATACAAAGTGTTTACCAAAAGACCTACATTTTTCCATGAAATTTTGAGCAAAAAATAATGGTTTACATTTTAAGCTGACACTTGTTAACTTTAAAGTACTTATAACTGATAGTTCCAGAACAATAATTCGTATTTTAGAACATTGCGCAATGTTCACTCAAACCTTTATGAATATATGAAATGTTCACTCGATCTCCTTTCTATTTCGTTTGGTTTTACTGAAATGTAATTTAGTTTATTATATATAGATAGGAAGATTTAAAATTGGCGCCCTTCCCCGGGGGGTGATTTGAGAGTACAGGAAAACTATTTAAAAAATAAAAATTCCTATCCAAAACTGAGATATTTCCAAAAAGCTAGATCAGAAGGACGGCAAAAATGCCCTTATCTTGAGAGCGGGCCTAGAGGGGAAGTTTACATCGGCTCTCTCTTAAACTTTTTTGAGTTGCACTGATTTCTTTCTAATTCACATACGAAACTCAGTGCTTTGTTCGATGCTTTAGAGTTTCTAATGCTTATTTCTATTTAAAATCTTTGTCCAGTGCATATCTCTGAATGAAATTTATTAACAGCCGCTGTTTTTATTTTGTCCAAAACTTAACAGATGAAAATTCAGTCAAGAGCAAAGCCTCCAGCCTCCTTCATGTAAAAGCTTTTTAATAAAACTTGTCATTTTTAGTAACTTCAACTGTTTGCGATAAACAAAAACTAAAATTTTCGTTTGTTGATTACGCGTATTTATCTTAAAAAGTTACTCAATCATAGCAGATTAGGACAGACAATTCTGAACAACCACTGCAGTTTCGAAGAGTATAGGTACTGTAGTAATTTACTTCATTAGGTGAATGTAAAAAAGTATTTTAGGAAAGACACAATATGTTTAAGTGACTGTTAAGTGTAATCGGCAAGACAACCATGTTTTTTTTGCGTCTGTTATAAAATAATAAATTTAATTTTTTGTTCTTGGCGAAGAGAGTTGAAAAGAACGGATGTTCATTTCTGTCAGTCAAAAGTATGAATCTGGCAAAAAAATCAATTAGATGGTAAAGTCGACAAAAATATGTAAACGTAAGCTTTTCGATTTTTAATTTTAGTTTCGATGTTTTTTGCAAAAAACGCCCCAATCACAAAAGTTGATAGGAATGACGCTATTGGCACCACAGTACGGAACATCTAGTATAACATGATATTTTCCCTCATTAAGCTCTAGGCAAGGTTTTATTTTTACCTTAAAATTTTATCTACATTATAATTCTCCATTAGCATCAACAAGTAATTAGCGCAGGGTTTAAGAAGCCGAGCTTTAAAATTTGAAAATGCAAAAAAACTACAATTAATTAAGGAAGCTATGGCTCATTTGAACCAGTACCAATTATAAATAGCGAAGAGATTGCACTAGAAAATGGCTCAAGTTTTCAACTTTGAAAGTTTCTTTTTATGATCATATGCATTAAGTTAATTCTCGGTTAAGCCAGAAGTAAGTTCCCCGTAAATATTCGGTTAGTTGAAGAAAGTCGTTCGATTAAGTATACAATTTCGGTGTCTAGTAATTTCGTTCGAGATAATAAATTTGGAAATAGCTTTACTTTGAGGTTCTGCCAGATTTAATGACTTTTCTTCGAGCGCAATTTCGAAACTTGCGCTTTGTTCAGTTTTCTATATTTGAGGTCGAGAAACCAGTTTAGCTGGTTTTTTTTAACTAATTTACTTCAAAATTGCCTAAGCGTGAATTTCGAATTTCTAGAATATTGACAATAAAAATAAGAAAATCAATATAAATTTGGGTAGCAGGTTTTTGGCACACATACTTGACCTAAATAGACTGGTATTCACATAGTACATGTAGCTGAAGCTCAATATAGAAACGTGCATGTAGATCAAGATATATTTTGTTTTATTAAAAATGTGTTTTTGAAATTCAATTGGTAAATGATAAAATAAGTAACATACACATATATTATGTATAT
>NW_026018165.1:11861248-11873599 GCF_020466585.1 Dendroctonus ponderosae | reverse complement strand
AAACACCTGTACAGAGCTGAAGAGACTTTGCTTATCAAGGCCCAGAAGAAATTTATTGGTTTGTTAGTATATATTGGTAGGTTACAAGATAACCAATAAGTTTGCATCTATAAAAGAAATAAATAATTATATAGCGGTAGCTTTGTTTTCCCTTAATTATTGCTAGGTTTTATTAGGCGGAAATTCTGCAATAACCAATGACGTTTTTTACAATGAACAAATATATGTATATAATAAAAAAGTTTATTTTGGAAAATTAGATAAGGCGAGGGTTCAGTTTTCCAGTACCAGTACCAGTACTTATTTAACTAAATAGAAATTAAATTCCCATTTGCATATGAAATGGAATAATTAATGATAATGTCTTACATGAAGAATAATCGTAATTGGGTATTGTGGTAATATTCCTTTATATTCGGTGCGACTGCATTTCTAAAAATTGCGTCTGTTTTTTCATAACGTTATAAATTGTTACCAGAACCTTCGAAATTGTAACCATAACTCTTTGCAATTTTTCCGGAGGCAAATAGTTAAAGTCTAAACATATCAAGATTAATGCTGAATATGGATTAAAATTATGAAAGTTTGATTGGCGTATTTCGCGAATGGAACACAGCAGATCGCTGAACATGTGTTTTAAATGTAATGGGATATAAATGAATCAACATTGTAGGTAACACTCGGATTTTCCCGGACAAAATCCAATTTGCTGTTTTCAACCGTGCTCAATCTGTCGGATCCATTTCCTCTTTTAATGATTTGATAATTATTTAAATATATCGATATTCCAATCATAGCCCACCGGTACATCAATGACTCAAAACTGCAAATTTTCATTTGCATGCGAATAGAGCAATATAACTTTTTGGCATTATTTGCGTAACTGAACCATATGGATAGTGGTACTACGGGTAGTTTGCACTGAGCACAGGAAGAACGTTTTATATTGCGACTAAATTTATATAGTATAAAATTATGTTTCACAAGAACTATCTACTATCGCCAATTTCTGTTCCATGTGAGGAAATACAGGAATTTCGATCAATTATTTACACGCAAAATTGAAAAACTAATATCTGAAAGATGATTTTTTTCCATTGGCAAAGGTCACGAACCGATGGTTCCATTATACGTGATGGAATTATCGTTTCGGGTCTAAGTCAACTGCCTCCTAAACGTCTTCTAATTTCACCAGTTACTACTGCTGATTTATTATGTTAAATATTTTTTTCTTAACATGAATTTTTTGAACTCTATAAATTTATGTTGAATTTTGTTTATGCTGAGTATGAAAAATTATTAATATGTTTTATACCAGCATTTTAGAGAAAACTAAACTAAACTTTCCCATATTTCTTTCATCTTACTGGATTCTCAAGTTGTAAAATATGTAGAATTAGGCAGTATGTGAAGAGATTAATAACTTCGTGTTGGACTGTCTCTGAAAGGAAGCGCTATAATAATAAATTTTTATTTACTCATACTTTCTTTGCATTTGTTCACCATTTCAATGACCATTTCTAGCCTATTTCCATTTAACTATTATTTAAATAGCTTAAATATAATTTAAAATATTCATGTACAGTAATTGAATAATGAAACCTATTCGGACTTTTTTGCCTATGTGATTGAACAAGTTAATTAATTCTTCGTTAACTATTTGACCATATAGGTTGGCCAGTACAGGTACAATAATATACTTGTAAAAATTGGAGCTTAATCAATGATATTTCTACTACCGGTTATTAAAATTCTGATTAAAAGAGTAAGATTCTAAAATATTTTACCTAATTATTTATTTTATATTGTATATATTTTTTCTCATTTTGGTCCATCTCATCCTCCATGGTATACATATATTTTGTTGCAATATCTACTATTGCAACTGTTTGGTTTTTTATTCATTATATCTGGTCGACTAACGATTAGTACTAACTAACACTCTCTGATAGGAAATTTTAAATCTCCAATTTGCTGTTCAACAAAACCTTCTCTAAAAATGTATCAGCATGTGCGTAGTTTTTGCGTGTTTTGCAGGTTATAGCGATATATTTTCGACCGATTGAACGCTTATTTGAGCTAAGTCGTTTTAAACCACACCTTTCCCAAAAAGTTAACATTTACGTTTTTGTTGTCTCATATTCTAAAACATTATGAATATTGTACGTTAACGACGTACCCTCCCATTCAGCGGCCCGAAAAAGGGACCTTAAAAATATGAATAACCCCATTTCGCGTTCACGACATAGACCTCACGAGAAAAAGTATTTCTTGGCAAAACATAATTTATGCGTCATTTATAAAAACACTGTATGTTTTTGGAAGTAATGGAACAATTGATATACAGCAAGTTCCTAAAATGACGCTTTTCCATCAATTACTTCTGCCAAGAAAAACAAACACGTATTTTGAGAATTATAGAGAATATTTATTTAACTTTGTAATTGGATGTTTACTCAGTTTGGATTTAACACTGAATCTTTCGTACAATTATGCATAAACTAATTTTATGTCTGGACAGACGAATTATTTAGAAGACTAAAACCGATCAGTTACACCATTGTGGTATGTTAGATTTTCTTGATGAGGGAAATAAATTTGGCAAAGTAGGTATACGAAAAAAAGTAATATATGAAAAAAATTTGTGGAGAAGGTTAATAGTTTTCCTTAATTTTCCATTACAAAACATGATGCGCATCAAAGGGCCGACGGCTTTCGTGTTTCCTTTTCCGCAACGGAATCACACATGTGTGTAGGATATTTTCCGAGAACTGCGGAAAGCGTGTTCATGCATTTCGTCTTTAGATTAAACCGTTCCCTCCAAATTGAAGTTTAATTAAAGGCCTATCAACTCGATAGACATGGATTTACTGGGGATATAAAGAAAAGACGACGGAGTGATTCTGATGGAATTTTGTCTATTCTAGAAGCCTGTTCTCTGGTACCCTTGTAAAAAGTTACATGCGACGTGTTATATGAGATCCAATAAAAGTCAGCCGGTTGCAAAAAATGTTGAAATGGAAAGAAAAAGTTTTCTGGAATGAAAGAGAAAAGCAATTTGATAACAAACCACAATAAATAGGTACCTGCATTATGTAAACTATGGAAGTTTGGATACCTATCGCAATATTTCTAAAATGATGATTCCTAAAACGAAGTTGTCATGCTACTTGATCGTTAGTTGATTATTATCAATATCGTATAGTATCCTTTAGTTGAAGTACAAGTCGTCATTTTGTGGCTGATCATTTTTTAGACAAATTTTAAATTTAGAGAGACAAAAGTAATTTTTTCCTGAAGGAAGCTATAGGAACTATGGCATTGATAGATACTGCATATATTTAGGCATAAAAAGTGCTTTGTACTATTTACGAAACCTAAAATAGAATATTGAAGACTTTGCCACAGCCATAAGTAACTGGCCTAAAAATTATAAGATGGTATTAAAAATTAATGAATTAACAAATGAAAAAATAATCCTAAAATCGTAATTAAAAATTGGATGCCAAAGCAGCACAGAAGTGCTTCACAATATAACCCTTATATTATTTACAATATAAACATTATGGAGCACGTTCCCCGTTCCAGGTGTTCATTTGTCGCTTATTAAAACCCAGAATTTTGTAGAATTATTTCTTATTTTAACGGAATTAAACCTGCAGCACAAAATTTAAAAGTCCGTCACACTCCTTAGAGATAAACGCCTAGTTCATGTGAAGATTTATTTACCAATAGTTAAAACAATTCACTTTTTGAAATATGATCAGGTGGTTAACTAGGGCTATTTCAGTCTACTTATCATTACCTGAAATATTGTAGTAGCAATATTATAGTTATGTTTTCCGAGGGTAACAAATATTGAAAACTTGAACACTACAAAAATTTACACTTTTCCAGAATGATACATTTCGGCTCTAGAAATATCCATTAAATACATATAAAGTTTTTCGTTTCATATGTTCCTAATTTCAAAAACTCAATTGCTTCTTTCGTGACATATATTTGTGCCAAATAATTATTTTTAAGCGAGATAAGATAAGAAGCGTGATATTTTGAAATTAATTGTTTTGAGGTGTCTTGTCTGATTAATCGTGTTATTTTTTGTAGTAGTTAATAAGCCCAAAAAGTGATTAATGATCAATAATTTATATATTGTATGTGCATTTTCTATTCCAGGCTTGGCTATATACCCAGTATCAAAAATAGGAGAGTCCATATCTGGGCAAATACTCGGAACAATTACTAACACGCTTTCTGCTGCTATCGGCACTTAATGTGTTTAGTGTAGGTATTCTGATTCTAAAAGTGTCCTTAATTTTCTTCTACCACGTCATGACAATTATTTATGCGTTACGGGAATGTGAGAGCATTCCATGGGATAGAATTTACACCACACGAACAGGAATTCCTCAATAATCGATTTTGAACATTTTAATCAATAGCGGAAAGCACCCGTATAACATATATACGGGTGCTTTATATGGACTGGAGCAAGATCTTGCCAAAAATGAATGTAACTGGTGTATAGCAATTTGCAAAGCCATTTGCTTCAATATTATGTAACCACAATAACCAGTTTCATCTGCACATTTTTCTCCAAATGGAACGAGACAACTTTCTTTAGTTTTTTTCAAAGTTTTAATGATCAAGAAATTGAACATAATTTGATGTTGCCCTTATATGTACATCTGTTCCCGCATCAAAGCTATCCTGGCGTAGTTAATGACGATATATTTTATCAGTTTGCTGGACAAGGAAGAAATATTTCTCAAGTAGAATCTCTGCAGTGCCTAAACTCCAACCCACTGGACCTACTTTTTTAAGTGGCTCCGAGATCACTCAAGCTTTAAATTAAAGTTGGTAGGGTTATTTGAAAGTGTATGTAGTCCATTAAGTTCGAACACTTGAAGCCTAGCAATGTAACGAACCAGCCAAAAGATAAAGAATATTTTCTTGAATCATCGTTGAGATTTAATTGCATTTGTCGTAGGACAGCAAAAATGTCTTAGTTTTCAGATCCTGTCGCCTAGTCTTCACTATAATTAAGTTTCACCATGTTTCAATAAAATCTTCCTCTGCGCGGAAAATGTTATGGGTGTAAAATGTTGTGGAAATTACGTTAAACTCTTGAAAAAGTTATATATATTTTTTGAAGAATTTTTTTTACATTTTAACACAATTGGATTGCGTAAGATTATACACATCCAAAGATCTGAGTTAATTCTTTCAAATAAGTTTTTTTCGCTCGCAGATTAGAATAATTTATTTAGCAAATTGATCGGAATCTTAAGAGGTTCAGTAGCTCTAAATAAAAACGATTGTGCCTTCACAGTATAAATATGTCTCGCTTAAGAATTTTAATTTATCTATGGATCGCTTCAAGTCTATAGGCATAAAAGCATCCAGTGAGTAATATTTTCAAGCCATTAGAATGAATTTTCTTTAGTTCATCGAAAACTATAGGAACTGCGTTTATGTTAACAAGCCATTAACATGGGGTAAATAACATATTTCAAAAATCTCTTGTTAGAATGTGTTCCAAAGGAAACCATCAAGAAAAGCTCATAATTCAAGGAAGGTCCAAGTTCTCCTAACATTTACATGTTCTCGATTGTAAAATTGTACAAAGGGCCTTATCGACCTTTCCTTATTTATGAACGTTTCGCAATAGGTATCGTGCTGCAAAAGAAAATTACTTTTTTCCAAGGAACAGCTTCGATTTCACTAGACCGTTCTTAACCTTTTCATCGGAGAGTAAAATGGGTTCTTTCAATTCGGGCCGTTAAAGTGATATTCTGGGAAAAACGGATACCTGCACTTTCGCAGCAAAATAGGAAGTTTTACGTGTTTCTGCTCGGGCATAAATGCACTTTTTGGGCGAAACGTTACCTTTAAATTATATAAGGTGTATCAATATTTCAGTAGCTTTGATGCAATGCTTATAAAGAACTCCTCGAAGAGCACGCAAAGCAAACAAGAAGTAATTCTTGCAAAAACCGAAATATATCTACCTGTTAAATGTTTTGAATGTTTTCAAAACTAGCATTGTTTTATAAAAAACCGTATCGCTGTTCGTCAAAAAAAAGGTTCAAAATCAGAATGTAATCAAATTGATAAATTGACAATTCCTCAGCGAAAATCCATAGTTCTTGATGAAAACCGCTATGGCTTTATATTCACGTGTACTTTTCAATCATTCTTCAGTGGGCATTGAAATATTTTACCCACACCTACCCGCACGTTTTGATAAATGTCTTAAATCTACCTTAAACGTTCCTCTCCTATATCTTTACGGCAGAATGAGCAAAATCATTTAACGTAGGTGTTATATGAAACACAAATATCTTCTCACACAGGCAGGCACATATTTTGCATCCCATGATGCTAGATTTTTTTCGCTCAATTGAAAGGGAAAGAAAGAGGCGCAAAAGAACATCATCATCATTTCTGATTTATGAGTTTTCTGAAAACCGCTGACTGCTGCCGAATAAGAGATTATATTCCGAGGGGGAAACTGTCGATATGTTTGTTAGTTTCTGGATTGATGTGAATTTTTACATCACGATTAACTGACATGAAATGAACTGTACAGAATACATATAAAATCAATGCCCAACTCTGCACATTCTGCATAAAAAATGTTAAAATTGACTTCAATTTAGGGCCTTGATTTGTTGATTTTTGAATTAATTCCGGATTTTCTAGCTTCTCTATTCTAGCTGTAAGTAAGACCGTAATACTTTCTCAATTACTATTTTGGTCGTTCGAGGATTTTTAAATGTTTAATCAGAAATATAATGCATACACAGGTATTGTCTACAAACAAACGTAAATAAACTGCATTACAACACGAGATAACGCATTTTTGGACATAATGGGCATCAGGATTTTTAAGAACGTATGGCCTTAGAAAGACAATTAGGACATGGGATTTTATATTGAAATGTCGTCTATTGTTCTGCTGAACAATGCCCAAAAATAATTTTTTCCTAGTTCTAAATTATGCTGTAAGGTAACGAAATATAAAGTTTTAAATATTTAAAATATATCAATGATGAACACTGCAAATAACGGCCAACATATGCATACAGATTACGGGACGATTTGGTATTCCACACAGTCCTTTGTTTCGGCATTAACTGAACGAAATCGATCCGTAATTGACGAATATAGTAAAATGTGTCAAACATTTAAAAAGTTGAAACAAATTTGGGTTTCAAATTTAGGACGAGAGTCATATTGATTCTGTAATGTGGAACGAATTGACAAATTTATCAGTAAAATATAATCATGAATAGGAGTGAACCCTCAATAGGAACATGGAAAGATTTAGAACTTTAGCTTGGCTTCGTTAATATTTAATTGTTGATGGAATCGATTTATTCTATGTTGCTGTTCCAAATAATCCAAATAATATCATTGTACTACGCTCTATTTTATTGTTATACTGTCATAGTGCTGAAGAGACTAGCAAGAAACTGACAACTATAGAAAACTATGTGGAAAACCATCCAACGCAACTGATTTCTGAATATACGCAAACTGAATGGCCGTTAAAATTACCTCATTACTGTAATTATATGAATGGCGCTTTCGGCGAAAATTTTTCAGCGACTTCTACATGAACAAAAAATCGAATAAATTGCCTTGAGCACCGCAGCTCTTAAGTTGACGATCTGATCCATAAAATCCCAAAAAATTATGAATATCAAATAAACTCGTTTTTTCTTATAATATGATTAAGAATATGAAAAATTGACATAAACCATTTAGTTGCATTAAAATTCTAGGGGCAGTTAATTAAATTTATTTGTTAATCTTAATATAATCTGGGGAATTTAAAACAGGGGTTCGGCTGGAGCAGATAATGCTAGTCAATTATGCGTTTTCGACAAACTTTTTAAATTATCTTCAAAGCAACAAAAGCTCCACTAAGAACAGTCTATGGAAAAAAACACATTTAAAAAATGGCTCAAAAATGTCTGTAAATCATTTGAAAACATTCTGAAATGTCTTTTACATAAACTTAAATAATAATTATACATGAACTAATAGTGAAAATAGTATTTTCGCACTAACATACTCATAATTGGTATAACGGAATACGGTATGTTGGATTAAAATAAAAACGTTATACTGTATGATTGTTCCTTCCTCGTCCTAAGGCTGCCGTCTTACGAAAAGAATAAAAAATTCGTGGAGTATCTGTGATGCCAACGTGAAATGCAAAAATCTGTCACTTTTTCTTTACGGAAATATATTATTTCAGCTTCGATTTACACCTTCATAACAGAAACAAACAGTGAAGAGTTCAGGTGAAATCATCAGGAAACAAATTATTTAAATATTTTGCAAACTTTTGCTTACAGATAGGATGTTTTTCAAGCGAGCAGCTCAGTTTTTGAAGTGCCTAGAGGTACATACTTAGTACATACTACGAACTGATAGTTGCCGAGCAAATTAATAAAAAAAAAATTGCGTATGTTAAAATATTTACTGTCTGCTTTTCAAGCAAGCAAAATCTGACAATGTGAATGCCATTAGACTCCATATTTTACTTTCATTAATTTTCGTAAAAATGTAATTTCTACTTGAAGTTTGAAGTTTTGTGCGATAAGTGGAAATGAGCCTTGATCTCTTGTGAATTAATATTGTTACGATTTCAGTTTCCATAAAAAATAACTGTAATTTTGCAAAAAATCTTTATTAACTATTTCACTGGTTCAAAATGAAACTTCAACTAAAATTATTGAGCACTTTTCAATTAAACTGTGTATTCTATACGACGAAAAAAATACGGAATTTTAAACTTTCTCTCCGGAATGAAAGTGATACGTTTATGTAATATAGCTATATTGCTACATTAACCAAGTGCTTATAAACTTTATAACTACATTTTATTGAAATGGGATAATTTTGTCATATTACCGCAAAACCAGTTGTGAGATATATAATTTGATGCAAGATATAAGTGATTTTTAATTAGGTAAATTTTATTTCATTCGAGTTTCGTTACTGCAATTAGTACAGCTTCGATTGAACAATTCACTGTGTTCACTGCAGTATCTAGTGGATCGTATTAAAACCTTCTTACTGTAACGTGTCAAATGTTCAATAGCTCAAATCAAATAGTTTAGCTGATCTTTCCATTATCGGCATGAGAATAATAATTATCGCTATAGGAACTGACCATTGTTTTCCACAAAACATTCATCCGACAACCAATTTGCGCAGCGATTTAAGAGTGTTTTCCTCTGCAAACCATTCTTGATAATGCTCAAAATCATCCTCGATATGAAAAGAAAAAGCTTCAAGTCGTCGGTAACCACGTCATCACTCTTTCAGCTGTTGAAAAGCCGAGAAATGATAGATACACATTGGTCTCACGAAAATTGCGCTTTAACGTAATCCAGTTGAAGTTGCACGTTCTATAAAATTAATCAAATTGGAAGATCGCGTCAAAACCGGACGGGAAAGCAAGCTTGGCATGTAATACGCAATTGCCCCTGGAAGATAATTTAATATCTCCAGTTTCCATAAATCTAGAGTCAAAGCTGACAAAGCAGAGAAATTACCCTACGAAACCTTATGTACAGTTTCCATTATTAACATTAGATATGTATACATACAGCCTATTGACTGGAAACGATCATTTCAAGTCGCTTCAAAGTTTAATTTTGAAGAATGTAAAATAAAACCGAAACTACTCTCAGATTTACATACAATAGATTTTCTCTCGAGTGTTCAAGTGCTCGATAATATATTGATTCAGACCGCCAGATTGCACCTTGTAAACGGTATTTTTTATTAAAAATGAGTTGAATATGATCGAGGAGAAAACAAAATGGTTAAGAATAAAAATTGTTATAGCGAAACGCTTTCGAGCCAGAATATCGCCACCGACACGATCTGACAAGCCGAAAAGCAGTATCGCTGACATGTTCCAGCAACAACTTTAAGCGCACATCCTGACATGAGTAATTTTAAAGTGTGCAGCACGTTTCTTGTTAATTCCGTTTCCAGCGTTTTGAAAAATTGTAATTGCTTTATCTTGTCGAAATAAATTGGCCACTCGAGAATTTTTACGTGGCCAGATTTATTAACTGGGTCCTGTTTGCGTTCTGTGGTTTATCAAGTTCGGGCCGGAACTTTTTATTTCGCCATCTAGTTTTAAATTATAGCTTGACTACTCTAACTGATACGTCGTAAATTTGGACCTATGCTCTCGTGGCTATTTTGTCCAAGAAAATTAACGAGATTTATTATCTTGTTGAAAGGCAAAGGAATTGTTATGTGGTTGCAATCTTTGTGAATTTTACTCTGCAGAGACTAAAGATACTTGTAACCGCATTTGTTCCTTCTTTTTCTAATTCGCAAATATTGATATCCTCCAAAATACAAAACTCAAGTAGGATGAACTTTTTGAATTGTTTGTAGGGATTCTGCACTATCGATTCCCTGATTGGCTCTTTCTAAATTCAATCCACTATTTCATTGCTACAAGTTACCAATTAAGTTCTTTTATGATTCTCATTTTGTTCCATAGACGTTTTGAAACTCACTATTTAAATATGCGATCGATTAAATATGTGATCGAACAAGTAAAAGAAAGTAATGTAAGAAGAAAAATGTAAAAAAATCCATTTTTTCCTTCACCACAAGCAAAACTGCGATTACAGTTTTCTTAATTTAAGTTAACGGACAAATATTGAAGGCAAAATTCGGACCTACTGAAAGGTTTCATCAATTGCTTTGTAAGCCGTATTTTGAGAGGTGACCATGTGATTTGTGATTTTTGCAAGCTATATTTCCATGTCGATGTGAATTTGTATTGTGTTCTGAAATGAAAGAAAAAGGAATAAACAGCCTTCTACTAATTTTTCTATAATGGAGAACGTCTAATCGCCTTCTCAAAACTTCAAAAGCACTAATTTCCCAGGACCAATAAAATAGATGCCTGGAGATGTACCGATTTTCAAAGAAATGTAGACTAAAGCAGGGTGAAGGCAAGCCAAAACTGCGAAAGCGTTAAGGTAAAGTAGAGTTGTTTTCCTGGGAGAATAATCTGAATGATGAATGAATGACGGTATTATTTCTGATATGCTGAGAAATAGAACACACGTTGGAAGCAAGTAAAGTTTTTATTTAAAAACAGTATGCATAAATACAAAATTAATTCACGCAATTCGACAAGCAAATAAAAAATGACTAGAAATGAAATCAGGGCACTATTAGTTCTGACCCGAAGAACGTTTCTAATTCAATCTAAATTCGCTCTTTTACCATATTATGCAAACACCGACTTAAACATGATCAATTTATTAGCTGGGTTAGTCGAATGAAATATATTCCTGAAACTTATTCTGCAGCAAAGTACGTGATCTAAACTTGACCGCAACCCGACACAACAAACCATAAATTCATGAATCCATCCCCATTTTTAATTCCGCTAAAAACTTTTGAATAATAGTATTTATTTAATCTGGCTAAAATACATCAGCCACTTGCAATTTTTTGCTCCCAGAGATTTATTAACTCGTTCCAGTTCTATTCCGTATTTTAATAAATCGCGCCTGGAATCTGTTTGTTTCTTTCGTTGCAGTTTAAGAAATATGCAGCTGTTTTTGCCCCCAAGTTCGAGATTTATTGAGGTGTAAATATAAAAGTCTGTACTACAAGAATATGAGCATAATATTTTATGCTCGAGAAGAACACACCGTTTATTTCGTTTTTTGTTTCGCAATTTCATCCTCATTTGCTGTGAATTTCATGCGGAACGTTGTTTTCTATCCAGGAAATAGAACGCCAGTAATGGAAATAGCTGTTTATCGGAGAGTTTTTCTTTTTATTCTATGCGAATTCTATTGGATTTTCGTTTACTTTGTTTAGACGAAATTGAAAAGTCTCAGTAATAGAATTAACAATAATGGGATTGTTGTGCTTTTCCATTCTAATTTATATTATAGGATTCGCAGGAGTTGACGAGTTGGAGTTGGTGATTACGAAAGCTAGATATTTCAGCATGTACAGCATCAATCTGTTAATGCCATAGTGCTCCATAATTCTTTTACGTGGGAAAGGTAGTTCTCTACTTATTCAATATGATATTAGCAAAACAGTTGATTCGAATGCAACTGCAGTGTACATACTATTTGTTTTGACCTCTTGTTGAATGATGGAAATAGGAGCATTTCCTTAAAGACATTTTCATAAAAAATGTCAAAATATGTAAGTAAAAAGCAACTTAGGAAAATCTAAGCAACCTGTGAACTATTTGATACTACTTTCCGACATTGCCGACGTAAAAACACCTTCCAAATATGTAAATTTAGTAATTTTCTGAAGCCATTA
>NW_026018165.1:11842587-11860768 GCF_020466585.1 Dendroctonus ponderosae | reverse complement strand
TGAAAAAAGCATTTTTGCATGCAATCGGGGAAGCAAGTTAATGGTTTCTGAATATCTTAGGCGTTTTATAAAATATAACCAATTTTTAGTCAGCTGGGTGGGTTCATTTGACATTTGCATATTTTCCAAATTTACAATAAACAAATTTCGAAATATTTTATTMWTTATTTTCGAAAARGGTTGGCAATTAAAAAAATCGTTCATGGTATAATGCAAACTTTTCTAGATGAATTGTCAACTTGCCAAGAGCACGAYAACGGAAATACAAACAGTCGAGCTTAGTTTTCGGATAACAAGAAGAAAAATAATTTAACTGTTAATTTTGAATGAACAAAACATACTGCATCATAATTCCCTCAATAACAAACTGTAATGTATTTTAATTTTCATAAAATAGTAAACGTTATCACGATCCATAATATTCTGAGCATATATCATATTCGGTATCTGATATTAGACAATTTTGATTATAAAATAATGAAATATCATTAATAATGAAATATTTGACAATATCAATAGTACTGTTGGCACTGATTTAAAGAAAAATAAATGGTTTCCCGCCATGCATGCAGTATCAATATATAAAGCAAAATTATAATTTTATTTAGGTACGTTTAATATCAATTAATGTCCATTTGGCTTAACATATATTAAAAATGTCCGCTATAGACGGGCAATAATTCAAATGGATATTTCATTATTTATTGCCACTTTATTTTCATAAACAAACTTTAAATTATATAAAAAGTTTGAAATGTGTTGCGCTTGTCCTATTTTGGACTAATGGAGGTTTGAATTTGTGGTAATTCGACAATTTGTTATGTTTCATTGGGTACCACTCTTTAGAAATTCATGTCCAGTTGTATGAAATATTGACCCTGCTTAGGAGGTTTGAGCGTCTTAAAGTATTATTTTCCCGTACACCTGATAACTATTGAACGCTAGCATTAAAAAATAGTCTTCGTTAAGCTAGTTTTAAGTAGTCCTTAAGCAATAAAAGGTTTCTGAAAATTTTCTTCAGTTTATTTTTGTAAGCGATATTATCATCTATCAACATATGACTAATAATAGACATAAATCTATGTAAAATTAACACATATTGGATACATGTGTATTAAGTTTTATTTTCATTTCAAACCAACATCATGCAGTATTTATTTTCACAGGGACTTACCTAATGCAATGTGCAAACGCTCATGGATCCAGTTAGTGAAATCTGCAAAATAAAATATTAAAAATCAACAAGTGGCATTTAATAACACGTTGGATTTATAACTAATAGATTTATTTATGATGCCGATAAGATGTATTATGCACAGGGTGCTCACAACGTCAGTGCTGTTATTGAATAACTTGATGTTTTTATTATTCACCCAAAATTGCAGCACAAACGATGATTTTAATAGGAAAAAAATAGCTAAAATAATTATTAATTTATGATCATCTTTGGAGAGATGGGTAATATAATACGTTAAGCTTCTCGTCTAACTTGAACCAATATAACGCCTAAAGTCTTTACATTATGGGATATGGATGCTGGTATACGCAGATGTAGTAGAGGTTTATGCAAGAATGTTTGTGAAAAAACAACTCATGGTTACATTGAGATAAGAGTTAGGTATCTGATCGGCTAAGTAGAAATAAGCTATTTCGACATGAAAGCCGTGACGTACCTCCTTATAGCTACAAAACTGCGCAATTTTGTGCAGGGGGACTGCTAGGCGTCTAAGACTAGATCACCACCACATTTTGTGGGGTAGGGGCGATACAAAAATAATAAATAAAAATAAATACAATTTTGCAACTACAACACGAATGAAGTTCATTGATTTGGGGGTGTTACCCAGAAAGCAGGGCAGCTTAACCAACAGCTTTTATTAATCGCAGTTAAAGCACAATGAGAAAAGTGGACTGTACTTTAGCAAAATGCAGGTACACCAAAAGGAAACTGATGGTTTATGATTTTGTGCATTGTGTGAAGATACCAAGGAAGTAGAAATATGTATGAGACTTAAAATGCAGGACTTACAGCCGTTTAGCAAAATAAAAAATTTCTTTGCTGCAATGGGCGTTCACAAGATTAGTGGTGCAAATGAGGCAAATAGCCCTCCACTTTAAGAAACGATTTCTCGTTTTATGGATCCATTTCTGTTTCTTATTTTGACCCCCTGAACGCACTCCCAGAATATTTCGCTTTCCTACCAAAACACTTTGTATATAGAATAACCTCGAGCAGACGAATTAAAGAATAATTGCCAAAAATTAGCATCTACTGCAAATGAACACGCCCAAAGTGCAAATTATTAGTAATTCAGATTCTCGATCTTGCCGAGACAGATGTCATCAAGTAAATATCCGGTTTACGCGAATTCAATTTTGAACTGTCTGTCCGGAAAGGTCATAATTTCGCACTCCCATTTCAATTAAAATTTGATGAAAAATTGATTGATCAGCAAGATTTTCAAAGCCAGCATCCAAACTTTCATCGAATGTGCACCTACTCACAAAGCGAAATAGTAAATTGCTCCCCTGAACACTTCAGAAGAAAACCAATGGAATGTTGCGTCGCTTTCCGGCAATAACCATTAAACAACCGTGATTACATCTTCAAAACCGATAAACTGAGAAAGGCCAGAAAAAGTCGTCGAAAATACATTCCGTCAAGCCTTCTCTGCATTCAGGCAATTCATCTTTCGGGGCGTAGAAACATAAAAGGAAAATCGATTGTTTCCCAACTATAAGCCAAATCTATTCAAATGCCTACTCTATCGAGTCCCGGGTAAATATGTTTCGAATGTGATTGCCACACGTCTTATATGTATGGTTTTCCTTTCTTGAGAGCTTGCGGAAAACATGGATTCACTTTCAGAAATAATACAAGACAAATCGATTGAGATTGAATTAAGCCGAAACTAGAGAATTTAAACGGTTCCTTTTCATAAATATTAGCGTTCCATTTTGACTATCCTCAAGAACTAACAACTATTTCCTGATATACCAGGGGTAATACAATTTTAAACTCTTAAAGGTAAAAGGAAGCCTACAGCCTATCACACGTTTTAATAGTAGACATAGTGTTTTTCAAGTTGTTTTAAGTACCTACACTTATACAAGTATATGTACGATAGTGTGCGATCCTTACCATAGCTTGATAAACTATCATACCATCATTACTCAGGTAATTGTTTAATACTGGATTGTAAATAAGCAAAGCGCATTGAGAGGTCTCAGAACGGTCCAGTTCGTCCAGGAAGCGTCGCGAAAAAGCACTGAGGTTCAAAAACAAGAGTTGGTGTATAAATAATTATTATTACAAATAAGAACCATAAATTAAACGACTCCAATAAAAATCTGTTTTTCAACTTTTAAGTAAGTATATCTCCAAATACATCAGTCATCATTAAATACACTGTCGAAATGCTTTAACTCATCGATCTGCGGAAAAGGAAAAGTTACTTCGATAAGTAAATTTATTTTAACCCTCCAGAGCACTCACATCCTTCAAAATGCAAATGTACGTAAGACATTTTATTATAAATTATATACATTTACTGCTCGCGTGTTGATTCAGTTTAATATTCAATATATTGGTTTAACGAAAGCGTGTCTACTTTTAATGCCCGTTTCAATTGATGACCATCAATTAGTTCAATAAAATGGAATATATTTCACTCCCAAGAGTCAAATATAAAATATATTCAATGACGCTCAGCAGGATTTTCATGGCTCCGAGAATTTCCATGAACGGCAAACAATCAAACATACAATCTATATTCCGTGAGTTTCTAGTAATCTCGTTTGAATTCTGGTTTCATTGGATGCAAAGTAGGAAACTTTTCAAATTAATTTCTGATTAGTTATTTAGGAGAGGTCATTAGGAGAAGCCGGTTAGGAATTCTTAAGATATGTTAAATTTATGTTTCAAAGTTCTAAGAGCATCGCTACAGTAGCATTTACACAATCGACAAGTCGAGCAAATTTAAGAAAGAACCTTCAAGCTCATCGATTCCTTGTGCTGCAGATAAAATTCGATTTTACTTTTATTTAGATTAAACCGTTTGAGCCAAGCTCTCTCTAATGTGAAACTTGATACTATTGTGCAGGTCCAACTCAAATCCAGTTTTCGAAAATTTGCTGCTGGGACAAGTACCTAAATAATTTCACCTTTTGATGTAATTTCATATTCGGAAGTGATTTGAGATGTGCATCCAGACGTATGATGTATGGAATACTTGAAATTCCACAGAGAACTATGAAAATTCACAAAAGCACACTAATTCATCTTATCATAAATAATGGTGCACAGTGGATGGATCAACACTGCAAAGAATAAGCTGTTATTTTTCTTCTATCGAATCTTGCAATAATATGAAATATTCTTAGATGTCTACAATGGCAATACAACAACTGGGGTCTCAAATGTGATGCCCTAAGGTGCACTAAATATACCAATATTTTTTCGGATTTAGGTAGCCTGTGGTAATGTGAAAAAGTTTGTAAAGACACTTTCTACAGTAACGTATGTTATGTACAATTATAAGTTAGCAAGTTTTTTACGGAGGAAGGATAAAAATATTGAATCTTTAAAATATCAAAAGCGCCCAAATTCGTATTAACTTGATACCAAAACACCAAAGGAACAACACTATTTTCAATAAAACCTTATTAGGGTAGTTAACTCCGCAAATCAAATAATTCATCTAATACCTTAGTTGCTTATTCTAGCCGACAACGACTAACGCCTTCAAACCATATTCGGTGTCAAAACACAGAATACTCTGGAGATCCCAAGAAATGTCCTAAATAAACCAACTTCGACATTTCGTAAGAAAATACTGAGTAGCTCCGATGCCTTGATTCGGAAAATTTATTTGTTTCGCACAAGAAAGCTAAATATTTGCAGTCACAAACTGCGTCAGAATCGTAAATTGAATTTTCGGGAAAATTCGGTAAATTTGGTGAAACGGGATGCTTTATTGATACGATTCCAATTGTTAAACTTTCATAAAAAAGGATAAAAAAGCAAGTTCAATTTTAGCTAAGTTATGACATCAAAATTAATTAATGTGCCTACTCTAAGGCATTGGATAGTGATCAACTTAGAACAGGAGAGCCAAAACTTTACTTTCCTGCTTCCCACTAGCACCATGCAGGTAAGTTTAAATGTAAAATTGATAGTTTGCAAGACGCATATACATTTTTATATTTTGTTATTTTCTGTTGCCGTAATTTGGGTTGTATTCATCGGTTGGGTGGTTAACAAGATTTGGTCGAATATCGATTCCGCAGAAGAAAAAAAAAATACAGTCCACTTTTTCTACACGCCGACAATTAGTAGATCTTTATTTCATTAATCGAACCACTTCTGGGTCGCCTGAATTTAAAATCGTGATTAGATGAGTATTATCAGGGACAAAAATACGTTTTCTGTAATTATTGTCCCTAGAAAATGTGCGACTTCGCCTGGATATTTGTTACAAAAATGCTAAATATTGTTCTCATTTAGCAGGTAAATATTTTTAAGCTTCCAAAATCGATCGTGATGCAAAATTTTTATGAGATACTATTTCTTGAACGTGCTTTAATATATTTTACACTGTTCGTAACTAATTTCAGTGCAAACCATGGATTTGACCACATTAAAATCCCTCTTGCCAAGAAACTTGAAATAATTTTCTTATAGCATTCTGTCTGTAACAATAGCGTTTAAGACTAACGTGGCAATAATCTCACTAGGACATCATTTATTTGTTCTTCAAATTATTTTTTATCAATTAACCATTTAAACTTATTTACTAATTTTGACTGATGTTGAGACCTAATCGTATGAGAAACAATAGACAGAAACAAAATTACTGAAACAACATTTTCAGTACCATTTAATTCAAACGCACTGTTTGCTCAGTTGCCATAAATTGCAGCCTTACCTCGAAAGCTCACTCCAAATTAACTTTCCAATTTCACATTGGTCAATATTTACCCAAATTTGTGGAGGGATTTATACAAGCTCTTGTTCGTTAATTAGAAGACGCAGAATTTCTGTTAACCGTCTTCTCATAACATTGCAGATAAGTTATATTGAACCCGGATGCCCGTTTTACACTGTAAATCATACTAGGGAAATATTAATTTGGTCCAAATCATGTTGGACAATTCTACAAGAGTTTCTAACATTGTTATTGTTGTTGATAAGTACACAATTCCACAATTCCACAATTCACATAAAATATGAATCTGTTAAAAGAAATTCGGGACCTAGTTAAAAGTGCTCTGCTATATTCTAGGATTTTGCAAGGGGCTTTGATACTGCTTCTCATGATTTACTGCTTTGAAAGTAATTGTAATATCGGATTTAACATGAAATCAAGTACCTAAATGATGAGTTTGCACTAGTAAAATGTAACTTCACATCATGGCTTGATTTCCAGTTCCCTACATGTACTCTAACAACAACTGCAAACTTAATCAATAAGCTTGATTTTAAAAAAGCACAAAACAAATTATAATCAATATTTAAATACAAACATCAACAACAATTATTTAAACTTAAACATATGTAAATTAAGGTATGTTTTACCATCTACGTTATATTTTGTATTTTAAAAACAAACTAATGATTTGCAAATATTTAATCGAATCAGTTCTGCAAGAAATAAATCAGTTCGAAATATAGGATAAAGAATTAAAAATGAACTTATAGAACGAATTTTGATATAATTTTGTAAATATCGAATCCACAATTATAATACAAGGTTTTAACTTAAATTGCATTCTGTATGTGAACCATAACTCAGTTAGGAGCTCAAAAAGCCTTGACCTGAAACAAAACATACAAAAACTATGCCAGAAAATTAATAACTTATATTGAAGCAAAACTGTTTAATGCCTTACAAACAGATATAGAAAAATAATCAATGTTTTCACAAAATGTAGTTTTGTTTGTTGAGCTTGAATCTCTTCTTAGCATTTTCATGGCTTATCGAAATAGAATGGCGAATTCAAGTAACTTCTTCTAAAATAGAGATTTAAATTGTATGGTGCGTACTATTTAAATCTGCGTGTTTATTCAGTTTAATTCAAAACTCTTAATCTCAAAGCAGGAAAATGCAATATTTCTTTTTGTTTTTCGTTTGAAATTGTGTATCGTCCGTATCTGGGATGTTAAATAGAATGTTTATTAGAAATGTAATGTGATATAAAATAACTCTGTAATTGTCTAATTTATATACCTATGAGAATAAACATTTTTAGCATTAAATTATATTATTAATAAGATGGTTGCACCGCAACTTTTACCTCTATGATGTTACGAAACCAGGATGATTGACCTTGCTCAAAAATAGAACTTAAAGAGCGTCCACAGTATAAAACAACCAAAAAAATTCATACTGTTTTTATTTTGTTGTTAGTTGTTTGGTCAATATATTTCAAATGGTAGTAATTAGTAAATGTTTTTCGTGGAATGTGTCATATACATATGTTAAAATTGCTGCACAAAAACAATCGCGGGTGTTGTCTACAATTAATTTAGAACACGTCTATAAACGGTTCTGTTCCGGATTTAAAATTTTACCGATGCTAACAAGAACACAGGGAAAACAAATCTAACCCTTGATTACTCTGTCTTACTCAGAAATTCGAGTTGCTCCAGGCCAGGCTGCGGCAATCAATAAGTTACCATCCAAACTTGCAAGTTGTGAACTATATAATGTTTTTTATTCGCTTCTCTCCAAAGCTTAGCTAAGAAGCAAACTTTAAACACGCAATTCATCTTTTCAATTTAAATTACTACAGCTTTTGTAATTGCTTCGGTTTTTCTTGTCAATTCGCTCTAAATTATTATTATAATTAGTATTAAACTTAAGTAATTTTTGATTTAAGTATCTTGCAAAACAAGCGTTTCCCCACATGGAATATTAGTGGATAAGTATAAATGAAAACTACTAAATAAAAGAAACATGTATGGAGCAACATGCCAATCAAAGTATTTCCAAAACGGTGAGTTTCAAGGGTTGTAAGTGACCGTTCTGTCATCAAGAAAAGTACTTGTAGCATAGTAACTATTTCAAAATTTAGAAAACCTAATATTTATTTTATTTACAATTTATGGAAAACTTCTTGCTTTTCTGAATGTTGAATTGATGCACGATTACTGAATATGCAGTAAAAATTCCTGTTATTACTCCTCGGGAAATTGTAACTTGATTTCCAAAGAAAATGTTTAACTTGAAGCAGATAGAAATTAATAAACCTTATCTATCCGCTGAACATTTTTTATATTAAAATATTCATAAAGCTCGGTTGAGTATAAATTTGCATGGGCACTTGGTGCTGACATCTAATCGATTATCTCCAATTATAGGATATTAGCATCCTAACGTGATTACTTTATCTTTGCTGCAGGTAAAGTGGATGAGCTGGCGGCTTATTTCCTATGCTTGTCGAAAATTTCCGTCTTCCTCGTCGACGTTCTGCTGCAATTATGCGCTAAATACATTATGTGCCACACGGTTTGGAATTTCAAATTACCTACTAAGTTGGTAGAGGAATAATTTGGCAGTATGTCACACCCATAAGACAAAAAATGTTCTATATACAAGTAAAAGGAAAATGTAGCCCAATTTTCAATTGCAGAAGCAATAAAAACCAATAGCGCTGAAATGGCTTTCAAAAAACGTAAAAGGACTAGATTTAGTATTATGTATTAGCTGAAAACTGTTCAATCGCATTCGTGCTAGCAAAAAGTCGCCATGTGAGAAGAAATTCTAATTAAATATTGAGTGCAACTGCAGTAATACAAAAAAAATTGTTGAAGATAATTCCATTCGATTGTTATTTACGTTGAAATTATCAAAGGCGTTTTGCGGTATCGATCCATAGGGACTTCAATAGTATTGTTAACATTGTGCATTGCGGTATCATACATGAGAGAACTATTTGTTTTAGCTTACGAAAACAAACATGTAATGATTTTGATTGTTATTTTTTTGCCATTTTCGCACCGTAACAATAATTGATACTTAAGCATAATTACCTTTTCCTCCACATCTTAATACCAGCTCATCTCCCTTACCTGTAAAAAAGATCTAGTTTAGTTGTTATTCTTATCAGCCGGTAGCGAGAAAATATCTCGTCTTTCTTTCTAATAATAGCTGTTTATTATCAAAACCTGTTGCAGTTAAATAAATCGTACTAGAGCTTTAAGTTCTACGATTAGTCAAGTAATAGTAAAGTTTCGCAAGTAAAAAATGTATAAAAATAAATACGAACTTGAATAACAGATACTGATGATCACGCTTCACGACCTTCAGAGTTAAGGTTTCAAAATATCCCATTTATTAAAGTTCTAATGCTCGTGGAAACCTAATATTGTCTGCAACTAACAAGAAAAGGACTTGTTCCTGACTCAACACTCAACTCCAACGTTTGTTCATACTGCTATTAAATCTCTAATTGGTTTGCGCTCTTTATTTTCAATTATTTTGATTGGACTCGAAAATTTGCAACCATTTCGACTTAAACCATCAGCAAAATTTTGCGAGTCTTTTACAAACCCAACAGTCTCAAAATCCTCGATAATAAACCGGAATTGTAATTGCTTCATCTTACAAGAGTGCAGTTTTCTTTTGTGTGAATTTTCCACTAACTGTGCCAAGTGTTTCCAAGGAATTGCACGCCGAGTTAAGCGCAAACTTTATTAATATTAAGAAAATTTCGTTGGAGGGCTGGGTTCATTATTTCTAGACCGCTGTTCCAAATAATAAGAACTTGCATTTTGTTGCAATATTCATAATTGTATAACTTTGGTTGTCTTAATCAATAGAAATGAACAAATGAAGATAATTTTTAAATGCATAGTGCTTTTTGCAAAGCAATAATCCTGCCTTAAAGAGATTCATGGCCCATAAAAATCCGGTATCGTCGTAAACTTTAACATGTTTCGAACTGGTGAAGCTGCAGAAGCAGCTACCAAAAAGGAAAGGGCCCGGCGTCGATGAATTTAAAATTGAATTACCGGATACACGCTAGGGGAAGCGAAGTCAAGCAACAAAAAAGACGATTTTCAAACGTAATCATGTTGCGTAGATTATTTCACTTTGAAGAAATAACTAAATACTTGAGAAATTTATAGCGAAAAATCACTTTCCACAAATTCAGGTACACAACTCTACATCACATTGAATCAATGATCTATCTATTGATGAAACTTTGCAGCTCCACGTAGCTAAATTAATATAATAGATGTGTGAGATATGAAATATTCTTGAATATGAGGAAATAGTGAGATTGAAATATTTTTAATCCAAAAAGTTTATTTTTTAAGTTACAAAATGCGAAATTTTAAATTTGTCTACAAATTTCTTTATTAGTAAAATGTATATGTCCTATTGTTTGCAACCCGCGTTTAATTAATTTCCTTAATAGTTCTATTTTTCGATAGTTTCGATAATCTGAAGCGACTCCTTAAAACTCACTATCATGCTCCCATATTTTTTATTGCTCAGTAACCTTAGCCTCATTCTTAAACATAAAATCAGGTGCTTTAAGTATTCTGCCATACATTTGCTTTCTGTTTAAACATTACTAGTGAGTACGTTATCGGGGTATTTAGGTGGTGCAGGTGAAATTGTGAGATCAACAGTTTCTTACGGGAAACTGTTTGATATTTACCAATAACGATACCATAAATTTGGCAAAATTGTGATGTCAAAGATATACGTAAGAAAATAACCGTAAGATGCAGGAAACCCGTAACAGGAATGGCGTCAGTTTTCATAATTCCATATAAAGGATACTTTCATTAAAATAAAGTTTGAGCTATTTCAGATGCATCCAAAAACTAAGCTTAGATGATTTTCACAACAATTTCATATCTGGAATTTAAGTTTTGTAACCGACGAATGGAATGTCATAATGTGTACAGACACGGCATATGAAAATCTATACCTACTATCTACAGAAAACGCAAATTTTAAAGTAAAATACATTTAGTTTACATTTATATTGTTCTTTTTTCTGAAGAATCAAAAATATGTGCTAAAGTAGCCAAAAATCAAAAAATATGATTCCGGGGACACCCTGTTTATCTGGTATGGGCTGTACTTCAGAGCATCAACTTGTTAATAAAACATTTTTATATTGTTTTTAGTATCTAATTTATTCACTGCCCCTCATTATTCTACATTATTTGATAAACGATTTGTCGAATTTCATTTTCAAGAAAATTACTGACATTTTGGCAAACCTCCATTTCGCTTCATGGAATGTTTGGCTGCAGAGATTTGAAGTCTGAATATGGAATTTATTTTTAAATTATCGCGTGCCAGTTTCCAATTAAAAAGCTAATTGCTGCGAGCTAAGCGCGTACAGAATAGGCAATTTGAATTTATCATTTGCAACAGTAATCAAGATAAAATTGTAAGCATTTCGCATGTTCTTAATGTTCTAAATATTTGCATTTCAAGTTTGTCTTGTACGATCTTTTGATTGTACGATTTTTAATTTGTTCTGATAACAATTATTTGCCAGGTTTCAAGGCGTCATCTAAGGAACATCGGATTTTGAATATTTAGGTATTTCGTTGAGAAAAGAGTCGATCATAGTCGGGAAATTGTTTAGCTAAGAAGTCTTATAGGATTGATTTCATAGTAAAATTAACTAATGGAAATTTTTTTAAAGATCTGGAAACAAATGTTTCTACCTTAAATTACCTAATCCGTGATTTATATAAAATAAAATTAACTTAGCAAACAAAATAGTTCAGATTTAGATATTACGAATAATGCGAATAAGTTTACGAATAATTACAATTCACTGGACCAGGATCGTTATACGATATTGAAACATTTAACAAAATGTGTAGTGTGTCCGTCAAAAAAATAATCAACTCATTTAAGACTGATTGAGATCATAAAAATACTGGATAAAATATTAATTAAATTATAGGGTGTTACCAAGTTGTGATACAACGCTCAAGTTGAAAATTTCAAATAAAAACTTTCTTTGTTGGAATATTGGATTCTACGCACAATTACGGGCATATTTTATAACTATTCCATTATATTAAAAAAATACGGACAAAAGGTAACATAAGGACAATATTTAATAATAAAGAGTATTGATTTTCTTCTTTTTTAAATGTTGAAACTAAGGCATTTTCTCTGCCACACAATTCCCCCAAACATACATTAACATTTGTATGATTGATTAGTATTAATAGTTTCATGAAAATACATTATTGTACATCGTATTTGCTTTTAAATAAAATTATATTATTCTAAAATTTGCCATTATTTTTAAATTAAACGTAAATTAACATTATTTCATTTTATACATATGTATACAATAGTTTGATATCAATTGTCAAATGTACCTTGGTAGATTGGATGTAAAAAAAATGTTACTGTTTTACTCAGGGGCACGCCAAATGGCCAATCGCTTCATCCCTTCATAAAAAATTGACACGGTTTCGTCGCATTCACTCTTTTTGTCTGTTACTTTCAATAGGAGAGCTGGATTCGAATATACGGACCTCTTCCGTTCATTAATTCGGACCCGATACCATTCGAATCTTTTCAATTTCGAATTCGAGTTTTCCATTTTATATAGAAAATCGCTCTATCTGCTTGTGTTAGCATGTAAAAAGCCTTAGCATTTAATAGTGCAAAGTTGACACAAGCGTGACAAAAGTGTTTCCGTTCGAGCTCTACAATACTGTTTTGTACTGGTCTTTTTGCTTGAAATGCTTTTGTAGGAGACATCAAAACCTGGTGTGCATCATTACCTAGGAATAAATATCAGGCTTATGCTAGGAGTCAGACATCTGGCAAAAATTTGCTAAAAGGTCATAATAAAACCGTTTGTTTAAATTAGGTACGTCCTATGATTTGATATGCGAATCTATATCAGGTAGGTATAATCGGAAAATCCACTTTCGCACGGAGCATATAAAATAGAGATTAACAGAGCTTCGGACATGAACGAACTGGTGTAAAATATGCGATGCTTAAACAGTCGAAAATTCGCTACCTTCGTCGCTCTGAAGAATTTTAAAGTTTATTTAAAATTTCAGCTCTTTCCAGTTTTAGGAAAGTTTTTCTTAACCAACAAACGGATTATTTTCCTAAGTTTCACTTAGCAACACTGACAAAATTCCGGTATTTTTTGGGAAAAATTTTCAAATAAATTTGATTGAAACACTCCCCCCTTAACCGCTTTGTAAAGATGTGTTTTTTTTATTTTTGCAGCTTCGAATTTTAGACTAAACCTTAATAATGTTTTCTTGGCTTTTTCCCAAAAATATTTTTCCGAACACCACAAGCGAAACTATAATCAATTATTTGGAAAATTCTCCAACTTCGTCGCTGTGAATAATTTAGTTGTTTTTAATTCCGGTTGCTTCACGTTTAGGTCAATACATATTTCTAAACAAAACTCTTTCTAAACTGTGGAAAACTGAGGGTCTTTGAATGAAAAAAATGTATTTATAAAAATTTGTATTTAAAGTTGGGTCTTCTTTTCTTTCATATGGTGTTTTTTTTCGAATACCCGTTTTACCTTTAAATTTAGGACAAAATCCAAACAAAGTCCTCGTTTTTGTTTCTCAAAAAAATYAAYTTTTCAAAAAACGATCAGAGGAAGCAAAGGCATATGATCTTAGCTATTAAACTATRTTTAAGTTAYTATGGAAAACTCATTGAAAACTMTTCAGCACCTCTCAGTTTAATAAATCAATTWCCTACGAAATTATTTCGGGAAAAGTTAAACAGATTTGTTGACAGAAATCAGGAGGCAAGCAGAATTTGAATAAGAAATTGTGGATCTCACCACGTCTTACGCGCACAAATTGTGCGGAGCAAAGCTGCCTAAAAYGCAGGCTGYGTGGACTCTTCTATRTTCCCATTGAAGRCGATCATGCAACATTTTWATTTAACAGAGCCACACGTATACATTGCTGATGAGTCKGGACTTTTTCGGRAAAATTCTGCCCGAAAAGACGATGAAATGGCAACTTTTGTACAAATATCAACGGCACGCATAAACTAACACTGCCAGTAATCGGAAAGTTCAAAAACCCAGGAGCTTTTAAAAATGATGGAAAAAATATTTGCTTCGCAAAACATAGCATTGTGGGATTCAGACCCCGAAGATAATTATTTTATTTCATTGAAGCAATTCAGGCTAATAATTAATTATCAAGGGTGCGAAACAGATTGATATTGTTACAAACATGTTCAAGGTCATTGCCGGAGGAAAGTTCAGATTTAATGAAAAATTAGAATTGTAAATCATGAAGCATAATTGCCTGTAGAAAATATCCATTTAGAAGATGCAACTGATAGGGAGAAACTCGTGGAAGCTGGTTCCAACGTGCTGGTTCCACTCACACCTGCTGGTTCCAAAGTGAAAAATTACGTAGAATTTTTGTTTATAGATAAGCGTATTACAGATGTACCATCTCGGTCGACTACCTGACGAGTTGACGATAGTTAAATCCTGTAATACATTGTGTAGGTGTGTTTATTATGTTTAGAAGCAGTCACTAAACCTCAGCATAAACAGGCACCGCACACTGATTAGCTTTGCGTTGAACTTCAACTTATACCAACTTGTTGCGTTCAGGTACAATCCAATAATCGAATAATATAATATAATAATAGTTGCAAAAATGTTAGAGCAAAGATTAACGTTATCGATGTTTAAAGTTGATGAAGTATACAACTTTTACTATATAAAGATTATTACAATTGTTAACAGTGTTGTATAATAGTAAATTATGGCAAAATTTGCAAGGATTTGGGAATTATATTAATACCTAGAGCTCCGATGTTACGCCTACAATTATGCAGATGTCATTAGAAATAGACCCAAGCAAACATTATCAACTATGGAACAGGACAGTTCCAGTTTCTAAACACGGCCTCATTAGAGGGCGACACTAATTAACGCGTCCTGAGCTCCCGAGAGTTCGACCGGGAATCCCGAGAGTTATATCTGCTTGCATACCAAACACAAAACGACGACGAACAGTATTTTTTCCGTTAAAAACTCTCTGAAAGCTGAAATATTTGAGACAATGAATCTGCGACCGGAATAATGATGAGTCGACTCCTTGAATTTAAAATAGTTTCGGTTCCAATCCTTGGTGTCTAAAAGGAAGATAAACTGTATTTTTGTAGTTTTAATTTGTTTTAAATGCAAATTATCCCGTTTAATTTGTACTCAGTGGAAAAGTTTTTGGTGAGTTGGATATTCTTGTTAGTTCCAATAAGCTGCAGTAATGTATGGGGTTTTGTGGAGGACCGTATCAGACACATTAGTTCTTAATTTCTAACAAAGTTTGCTCGGATTATCATCATTTTTCGGTATTTACTAGTGTCAGATTTGTAGGTAAACCATCCTAAACGCTTAGAAAATATACAAGCCTGGCTGGCGCCTAGCAGGTTGTCTGTCTATTCAATTGCACACCTTGCAAACTACTACTTCTTAAAAAATGTGTTTTCACTTTATAAATACATCTTATGTCCCAAATTTATTTCCGGCTTTGATAAGAATAAGAGTGATTTATGCCAATTTTTTTTCAATTGAATGCTAATTACTTTTTAATTTAATTAATCAAATTAATTAACTCAAAAACATTTGCTATTTTGAAAAAAAAAATTGCAAGCATTTCAACCAATGTCCAATTTCTCTAGTTCAAAGTCTTATAGTGTTTTCTAGTTCAAATTTTCATTGTCTCTCAATAAAATTCGCAGCTTGCTACGGAAGGTAAAAAATGTGTCTTTTATGAGAACGAAATATCACTTTGACCCATCGCAGTCAGCGTGAAAGGGCTGTAAAAAGGACATTTAACGCAGATTTCAAAGTCGTAAGATTTTATTTTGGCGCCCGTGAGAACCTTTCAGGTGCAGGACGCGCTTCTTAAATTATATGTTTTAAATGAATAAACGCGGAATTTTTTTGGCAAATTGAAGTTTAAACAAAAACCAGTTTTATGTAAAATTTGCAAGGGCGTTTCATGTGCTGCGATTTTATGCTTTGTTTGAATACAGCATTTCCCGCGAGAACATATCATTTGTATCTTAGGAGAAACTATTGCGGACTTAACGATAATCCAAACCAATTGCATAAAAGCATTATTTTTCTTCGTATTTTAATCATTATTCAAGGCCGGGCTGAATCTGCAACGATTTATCTGTCTATATATAGAATTTTGTCTAACTAGGAACCACTATCCAAAATCAGTAGCAATCAATGCTTCAAACATTTTAGTCACAGTTTTCATCTTTTATAGCAAGCAAATAAGTATAGCAAATAACAACTACAAAACGTACAATTATGAAAAACGAATTTACTCATTCCACCTAAAAGTGCTAAATCGTAATGTATCAAATCGTATAACTTTCTGAGAAACATCCAACTGCATAAAATCTTTAAAAAAAATCTTCTAGTAATGCAAATGCGTCTTCAAATGGGTTACTAACAACAAATTTAACACTGCATTTAACAGTATTATAGACACATGCAGGATGCACACCGTACACACAACTAAATGACGAAAGCTTTTGGCACAATTTGTAAACAATTGAGTATATAATTCACATTTAAATATTTTAGTTCATGTTTACTTTTCATTATATTCTATGCAATATTCTACAAAGATATTTATTTATGGAAAGGGACCATTGTGTTAATTCAAGTGTTCGTCGCGGCCCTAACACATATAACGAATCTTACTACTTTAATAAGTTGAGTATCAACTCGTATATATAAGAACGCTTAATGCTTAACTACCTAAAGAAAATTTAATAAACTTTCCTGTCCAAGTCCAGATGGATTAGTTTTATCTCGAGAAAAATGACACCTCCGCCAACCAATTATCATTTTTTAACATTATAATATTAGAGCAGCAAATGCCGAAACTTCTCTGCGGCCTCAAGTTCCAAAATATATAAATCGATGAGAGTAAGTATAACCGAATCCGACGATGCGAATTTTGTATAATTTATTTACCTAAATTCGTTTTCAATTTATTTTTTTATTAAAGCTGTGTAAACTGAAATAATGTCAAAATCACAACTATATCCGCAAAAAGTCCATAGAATAAATAAAAACAATTAATCCGATTTCAGTCGTCCCAGAATCTGCAAAATGCTTGCTCGTAAAATGGAAGTAACGCATTTCGATGCGGAAAACATTTGCATTTTCAAGCTCAAAAAATCTTATGTCAGCTAAACGCAGTGCAAAAATATTGCTTTTTGAAACTGAACATTAAATAATAGTGCCCAACAAGGCGATTACACGGGCAGAAAGATATTTGTAGTTAAATGAAAACTTAGAAAATCTTTTGTGAATTAGGCCGGGGTAACTGTTATAAGTTGCGCTTTTGAGTTGATGCTGCTCTGTGAGTTAGTGAATTATAACTCATCGATTAATGAGTAATTAAATGTAACTTTTGGTACAGCGGATTAAATCTTTACCAGACTCGAGACTGAAATTTTAACACGAAAAAAGGTTTACAAAAGTTTTCCAAAATTTACTGAGTTACCCAAGCCGATAGTGAATTGTACACATTTTATAACGGTTCTTATAATTCACGTAATTCCAAATCAAATTTATTCCTGGGTTTCAGTCATTTATTGTCTCTATTTACTAATCAAAATACGTTTCGGTGTATTTTTCCATCATCATCAGTTTTTCTAAAATAACAGATAGTTAAAAAAATTTCATTAATTTAAAAAACAACCACAGTTTATAAACAGCCTCATCATATCACATATTAAAATACATGACAATTGCAATACTTTAAAACATTCTAAAATTAACTAGACCTAACAGGTGATTAGTCAGGACAATCAAATTTGGGAAGAGACTAGAACTCTTCGTTCAGATACTTAATTATTTTTACTTACATGTGTAGCGTTGTTGTTGCTTTAAGCCTTGGCATGCATTTGGAGTATTAATTCTGTCCATTATCGGACACAAAACGAATAAAATACTGTTTATATTGATTTCTTTTACTTTCAGATATTTTTCTATGTATTCTGAGGATATTATTTTTAGTTTGCAAAATTTTTCAATATACCGGGTGTTAGTTAATATTTCATGTTTATTTAATTTAATTAATGTATGATTTACTAAGCTAAGATTGTCGGTATCCGATCTGAAATTCATAGCATTG
>NW_026018165.1:11840262-11842487 GCF_020466585.1 Dendroctonus ponderosae | reverse complement strand
TTCATGGACTCTTCTCTTATTATAATTACTCTCGTTAATCAGTATTTTTGTGTTATCAAAATCAAAATTATGCAACTTCTGTTGTGCGTGCTGTGCTAATGCTGTACCATTTTCGTTATTTTTTCTTAGGCTATACTTATGTTCGTATAGATAGACTGATAGATATTGTCCTGTTTGACCTATGTATGTGTTATCACAATTCAAACAGTCTATTGTGTAAATTACATTAGGCGTGTCTAACTTGTCAATCCTAGGTTTCAATTTTGTGAAACATTCATTTGCTACGGTGTTTTTCGTTTTTTTCTGCTATGTTAATGTTATGTGGTTTGAATATATTTTTTATTTTTGTGTTAATTTCCGGTACATATGGAAATGATATATACTTGATATCACCTTCTATTCTTTTATTTTTGTTTCTCCATTTAGTTGAATTGCATATTTTATTTGTCTTTTGCTTTATGATTGGTTCGAAAATTGACCTTGGATAGTTGTTTATTAATAATAAATTTTTGATTTTTTCAAGATTTTTTGTTCTATGCTCCCAATGTGGCAATTTAATGGCTCTATCTGTAAGTGCCGTTATTACACTTTTTTATATTTCATTGGAGCGTACGATTGATAATTCAGATAGCTACCAGACCATACCTCCTTTGTGTACCAATTTGTTTTGATTTCACCGTTGTTATCATAATTAATTGTTAGGTCTAGAAAGTTTATAGAATTGCCTTTATCTTCTTCCAGAGTAAACTTTAGGGTGTCAGGAAAGGCATTAAACTTATCTAGTGTATATTGAATTTTGTCTTTTGGCAGGCACATTATGCACATATCGTTTAAAAACTTATAGTTTAATTTAGATATTATTTGTTCTTCCAAACTTTCCATTACTAAATTTGCAATTGTTGGTGCTATGGGAGAACCCATTGCTACTCCATGTATCTGTGAATAGAACTTGTTTTCGTACTGGAAATATGTGGATTTTAAGCACAGCTCTACCGCCTCAATAAATTATTTTTCAGGTAAATTTGTATTTGTTCTTTTATCTCTGATCATTTATTTTTTATACAGCTTATTGAGTAATCTATTGGTATATTTGTATATAATGATACAACATCCAGTGATTTTATCCGATGATTCTTTGGTATTTTTTGTTGTTAGGCCTAATTAATTTTACGATGTTTCAAAGTATTGCAATTGTGATGTATTTTAATATGTGATATGATGAGGCTGTAGACGAACTGTGGTTGTTTTTTAAATTAATAAAAACATTTTTTTAACTATCTGTTATTTTAGAAAAACTGATGATGGTGGAAAAATACACCGAAACGTATTTTGATTAATAAATAGAGACAATAAATGACTGAAACCCAGGAATAAAACTGATTTGGAATTGAAACACAGTCAGGAAAGTATATACAATTAACGTAATGTCAATGAAGCAGATCACCTTGAAAGACATTGCTGACGACTTTCAGATCTAGTTTTTTGCAAATATCTGAGCTTATGATAAGAATTATTTTTCACTGTACTCCCTAAAAATCCCTAGACAACACCACCAGAGAAATGATGCTAATTCTGAATCACGCTGTATAAGACGAACACATCGAACACGATATGTTATAGGTTTAAGAATCAATAAGCAATTTAAGATGCAGAGGATAATATGAGAAACATCCTAACAAATTCTAGTTTTCTACAGGAAGAAAACAGTCATTGACACAAAAAGTGAATAAAAGAACACAACGCAAATAACGTTTTTACAGGCCTAGTAATAAAAACTGAGAAGCAATACCGAGTTGACCTATTCCTATCAAATGTCGCATTCTACAATAAAACACCGAGCTTCGAAACAGATTGCGGTCGTCAACGCTTTCGGTAAATAAATTGCGGCACAATTTACAGCTGACAACAATAAGTTCCCAGCGTGTCGAATGTATTGTAGTGTATGTGTGTGTGTCCCTAATTCTAAATGAGCCCTTAATTTAACTGCCAATGATAATGACCAAACAACAGCATATGGGATTCGAATGTTGCAACTAATCGCGCTAATTTCTTACACGAAAAGGGTGAATTATGATTATATAATTAGCTTCTGAGGCCTGAACGAGTCCAACTTTATTTGAGAATGCATTCAAAAAGAACTGTTAGAATAAGACTATAATCAAAATGCTTTTAATATTATCAATATAAGTTCAGCTATATATATTATGAACCACAGTGTACCACAA
>NW_026018165.1:11837612-11840162 GCF_020466585.1 Dendroctonus ponderosae | reverse complement strand
AAATGTGGCAAAAACTCTTAGCAGTCCATGAGCAGAAAACCGAAGTTTCAAATGAACTACTCTGGCAGAAATTCTATGACTATAGAATGGTAGTTGGCGACTCAATAGCAGCATATCTCTCCAAAATAGAAAGCATAGTCAAAAAGTTGCGAGATATAAAAGAGCCCTTGAGTGAGAGTGCAATTTGTTCAAAGGTAATAAACAGCGTGCCTCAAAAGTTTAATGCCTTCAGAACTGCATGGGATTCTGTAACTGCGAGTGATCAGACTTTCACGAATCTAACAGCTCGACTTTTGAAAGACGAATCAAGAAAGACAGCTACAGATGACGAGACTACTCGCTTGGCACTGCAGGTGAATGCCTTGCCTTACAGGCAAAACTCGATGAACAATCACTTAAAAGCAACAAGAAAAAGTCAATAAGTGAAATTAAGAGAAACACCAACTGCAATTACTGCAAGAAGAAAGGACATTAGGCGCGGGAATGCAGATCACGAATAGGTGACGCAAAGAAAAATAAAAACAGAAATTCAAGTAAGTCAAATACTGCTTATATTTGTGACTTGTCAAGTTTTTATTCTGCAAGCTCTGAAAGCGGTGCGCAAGAATGGATTTACGATTCAGGTGCAAGCATGCACATGACCAATTAAATGAAATATTTTTCAAAACTTGAAAAATTAGATGCGCCAGTACTAGTGAAAATAGCCAACGACAATATTATCGAAGCAACAGCTAAAGGTACAATTAGTCTACAAGCTCAAGTGAACAACAAATGGCATGACAGAGTGATGACCAATGTACTTTATGTTCCTGATCTTAAACGAAGCCTTCGTTAGGAGCCATGACCAACAAGAAACTCACTCATCAAGCAAATCATAGTGAATGCAGATTTCTTGATGAAGCTGGCAACATTTCATGCATAGGAAAACGAAAAGATAACTTATGGTATATGCTTCTAAAAGTAAACACCAAAGAATGCAATATAACAAAAACCAATTCGTTGAAATTATGGCATGACTGTTTAGGACATATTAATTTCAAGGCGATAAAAGACGCAAACAAACACAACGCTGTAAGTGATTTGGAACTTGTTGATCAAGATGAAGTTTTCTGTAAAGCCTGCCAATATGGAAAACAAACCCGAAAATCACAGAAACACGTCACGAAGATTAAAGCAGAGAAACCTGGTGATAAAATACATTCTGATGTACGTGGTCCAATGAGCGTTGACTCACCGAGCGGATCACGTTTCCTTATAATTTTCAAGGATGAGTGTGATACAGAAATGTTTATTTTCTGAAACAGAAGAGTGAAGTGTTTGCGCGCTTTAAAGAATGTAAAGCGTTGATCGAAAATCAAACTGCCAATAAAATTAAAGTTTTTAAGAGTGATAAAGGGACGGAATATATCAATGAAAAATTTCGAAAATATCTACAAACAGAGGGAATATTGCATGAGAGATCGGCGCCCTACTCACCTCAACAAAACGGTTCTTTGGAAAGGGAAATAAGAACAATAGTTGAATCGGCACGCTCCATGATGTTGAATGGAAATGTTATATACTGAACTGTTATATACTGTTTGAATACTGAATAGAACAACATTGAATCAGACAAAGAAAATTACAGCTTCTGAAGCATTTCTAGGGAGAAAACCTGATAGAAAGCACTTGAGAGTATTTGGATGTGCAGCTTACATGGCGATACCAACTCAGCTTCGCAAAAAGATGGACCGAAAAAGTAACAAGTTATTGTTTGTGGGATATGATGCATTGTCAAATAATTATCGATTATGGAACAAAAATAAAAGAAGAATAATCATCAGCTGTGATGTAAACTTTAACGAAGAAGAGTTTGAAGGAATCAATGAAGAAAATGATAACGTTTTGAATTTTTCGCTCCATTACCAACTTGATGAAAATGTGGTTCCTGAAATCAATGACGAAGAAAATGATCCAGATCTAGAGACCAAAAATGAAAATAACGAAGGAGACGACAGGATACAACTACGTCAACGAAACCTTTTAAAGCGACCTGATTACTAAGGACCAGCCATATATTGTTCGATTTTAACTCCAGACTCTTACCAAACAGCAATCCAGTCAAATGAAAATGAAGAATGGACAGAAGCAATGAAGCAAGAAATGGAATCATTAATCAATAATGATACTTGGGAGTTAGTACCAAAGACAAAGGATCATCCAGTGATAGACAATAAGTGGGTGTATCGAGTTAAAACAAATTCGAAAGGTGCCATATCGCGTTACAAAGCACGCCTTGTATGTAAGGCTATAAACACCATAAAAGAATTAAACCTTTGCAGAAAATTGTGTTTAATGTTTGATTAAATTGATTTATATTAAATAGCATATAGGTTAAGAGGGAATGTTAGAATAAGACTATAATCCAAATGCTTTTAATATTATCAATATAACTTCAGCCATATATTATGCACCACAGTGTACCACAAAGCCATATTGCTTAGGCAAGCATAATTTTTTGTTTATCGCGAGAGCAACCTTTTTAGTTAGTCGTCGTCAAATCGCTGCTGA
>NW_026018165.1:11789293-11837512 GCF_020466585.1 Dendroctonus ponderosae | reverse complement strand
CTTGGAACAATGTACGGAATAAATTTGCTTCCACGATTACCTAAAAGTCCAAAGCACTCATCAGTTTCATGTTCGTGATTTATTAGCCTGAGTTGTTAAAAATCGTAAATATTGAAACCCTATAACGGATATGCACCTAGAGCTACAAATAAAATCAGAATAGTTCGTGAGCCAAATTTCGGAATATACCTATGCCAAACTGCAATAACGTATTGTTAAACTTTGGAGGGATGTTGGGCAAACTACTACTTTCTTAAAATCCAACTTATAAATCAGTTATTTTCGGTAGCAACTTTGTCTGCATCATTCAATGGAAATTTAATCTTTTGTACAACGTACAATATGTATGTACTTTTTCATTCGCATCTCCGGAACTAAGATACCGACATTACTTTCGCATTTCCGTGAAGGAGGGTTCTTCACTAACAAGCAAAGAGCTAAATTCAAACGAAAAAATAGCTTTAATTACAAAATAGCAATAGGACATAAGAATTATTAATTAAAAAGTGGCTTTGTGTCATTTGTTAATCGTTAATGAGAGCATCTGAACTGAAAAAACGAATCTTTCCGTCCATCTAAAACTACATTTAACTTACTACTATTCGAACGAGTATTTTACTTTGCAGTTTGAATTGAATATAAAAATATTTTTTATAATGGACCTTCAAAGACAATCAAGAAAAACTTTTTAGCCTTGCCCCAGACGAAAACTTCCAAGTTATATAACAAATTGCCAAACAACTTGAATCCGTCATGTTCAGCATATAAGATATAAGTATCTTTCAAAAACCCTGATGTACTTAAAATTAGATTTTTTCTCTCAAACAACCTTACATATGGCGCCAGCATTGAGAAACAACGCAATAAAGACGGGAACGTGAACTTTTTTCTTGAACCTACTTAGTGATTCTCAGGAAGTTTGTTATTTGCTTATCTTTTATCCCTTGTTCCGAACTTTTAATGGGATTTTTTCTTTACGCATCGGCAAAAACCAGACTGGTTAAACTTTTTCTAATGTGGAAAGACCTGGGAATAGCATCCATGCTAATGGCTTTAACAGAAAATGCTGCGTTTATGTAAATTTGCTGTTAAATGAAATATACTCCAGGTACATATTTCGTTTGGTAACTATATTTTCAGCTAATTTATTACATCTTGTTATGTTTATTTAAGTAGAAAAGTAGATCTTAGCTTAACCTTCATAGCCCTAAAGGAATCAAAAAGTAGCCGCGAGTTGGGGAATATTCTGCTAAACTATGCAACCGAATCTTATTATTACGAGCATTTCCATACAACTAGAGCGACAAAACGTGTCATTTCCGTTTTATTTCTTATATTTTTATCCATTTTGCCTTCCTAGTTGAGACCGTCTGACCCGATTTAGCCGCAATTTTGGTTCTTTCGGTTCGTATGTGGAATTTCCATCATATTGAAATATTTTCCATTTCCCCGGTTTGTTCACAAAGAATATTTGCAAGCACGCAAAGAATTCATTTTGAATTTATATACATTCACGTCTATCGAATATTATGGTTTTTAGCAGGTACGAATGGCATGAACGTATTTTTAAAGTATGGTGCAAATAAAAGTATACAGTTTGCCTAATTTGAATGCTGGCTATTCAGCTGCAAATTTTTCCTTAGGTGAAAGAGGGTAATTGGAAATGCTTCAATTTAAAATATGCATTAACAGGATTTTCTGTAAAATACTCGTTAAATATCTGAATTAAAATATGTATGTTTACCAGCCTTCAGTCAAGTCATACGTTCTTGTATAGAAAATCGTTTCAAAACAACATTTTCTGATAGAATGACTGACAAGGCATTTTAATTTACACCAAGTATTTGAAAATTGGATGGCCCTTTTAGAAAGTGAACCATCGATAAGGAAATTTAGAACAAATAACAATCTGCATTCTACCATCCAACTCACAACTCGCTCAGTACGATTTGATAATTAAATGGTAGCTTTGTGTTTGTGATATTCGGTCCTTCTGATGCACCACATATGTTGTTTAAACAGTTTCTGTGTTGTGTTCCTGTTTTTAAAATCTTATTAGATGTTAAATTTATTAGATTAAAATTTCCATTACCTCAATAAAAACTCAACGCCTTTTCTCCAGTAGCGTCAAAAACTGGATACCCTGTGCTGACAAAGAAATTGCTAAGGACTGTTTTATATAAAAAAAATTTGGTAGTGAATTACTTCAAAGGGCTTTAATTTATTTAAAATTGAAATGTCCAGCCGTATCACTTTCTGTCGTAATTCGGTACGCGCTGCATTTGCTGAAATAGTACGGTATAGATAATATGTAGCTGCAGTATACGATGACAAAGTAACGTAATTTGATACCGTTTCCAAGTTAACAGCGGAAGCCTCTGGCATTATAAGAGGATTAGTTTCTATATCTGTGTTAATGGGATTTTTGCAATCATTCTCAGGTTCTATTAGTCCTGTTGCTGCTATTTAATGAAAGTCGTTGGCGCCTATACAAAACATGTAACCAAACCGAACGATGAAACACGGTACACAATTTGAATGAATTCCAAAAGATCGTGAGCATTTGAGCACGTTGGAAATTCTCTCGCATTTGAAGAATAAAAAATTGCACATCGGAGAATTATCCCTAAAACCAATAATAAAATTCAGTTGTTTTTTCACTTAGTTAGTGGTAAAATCTAATGCAGTCGTTAGGATTATAATTGGTTTATCAGGCTAGGTTTGTCTGCTGCCATAAATCTTGCGTGTAATTTGAAAAGAAGAAACTTTTATTAAAAATAATACTCTTACGAACGCAAAAAAGTGATTCGATAGCTCAACTATTGTTAATGTATTTTCAGCAACATGTGGTCGCATTCTAATTAATAAAAACTAAGAAAACAACAAAACTTTTACTTGTTTTCAAGTCAATGCAATTCAATAAAGTTTTAATGTAGTTTCGGATCCTAACTTGAATCAAGTCACTAATTTAGTTAAAGCCGTTAACAGAAGCGAAAACTCTAACTGCTAAAATGTAGCTAAACGAAAATATAAAGTAATTAAAAGTTAATATACCAGTTCAGATTTACGGCGATGTTAGCTGATCGTGGGGTCTTGCGCGTTTCGAAAATATTACTGCTGCTCACTTTTTAAATAGAAACATCTGAGTAAATAGTAAATAGTCAGTCGATGGATGAATTCATTTTGCTCGGTGAAACTTCAGCGCAACTTTGGAGTTCCGGGAAACGGAATCTACAGATAATTTATCCGCTATAGTCAGACATCAATTTAGAGAGAGTAAATATACATATTAAACAAATATCTCCGAGAGTATAAATATACATTTTCAAATCGGTAGTTATTAAGATTGCTGCTAGTTGTAAACTAAAACTAAACTACTGACTTGCGACAGTTTAAGACGTTCTAAATTATTCAGTTCTAAAAATTTGTTAACATATATATAAAAAAAAGCCTTCAGCCAGAGTAAATGTGCCTTAGTGGTTGCCGACTATCAATAATGAAGCAGCAATCAATCATATTAGGTCAATAACAGTGCAATTAACTTCTGCCAGCAAGAAACATCGATTAAACTAGAATCCTTTTATTCTGGTGAATTTCACAGTTTTACCCAAAAAATGATAAGAATGTTAAAATATTTATAGGGTCAGGATGCCTCACCGATTCAACACGTTTATTTGCTACGTATTTGAGTAGAACCGATTTGCATAAACATGTCTATTTGCCTATATCTTCTGCATAAATTTGGGATTATGAAATTATGTAACATGTTTAAACAATTCTCCTATGAGAACATTAATCACCTAAACTACCCTCGATCGCTTTTAAAATAATTGCCCGCAGAGCACATAAAACTTAATAAATACATGCACTTTAAATCCTTGAAATAATAAAATTTATACGGCACTTTGCGGAATATATTACAAGGCAGCAGAAAATATACTTTTATTGAATATAGCGCAGTAAAATGTTTTAAAAGTGCCATTCGATATGTCGCCAAATACGTCTTCTCGGTGCAAATGTAAAAATCTGAACAATGTTCGGTTGGTGGTATCGAATGTCATTGGATTTCCTGCAAGAATGCCTTTTTATAGCGATTTTCGTCCCCGTTTCCGATTTAAATTGCTTTTCGGTGCCCACAGTTATGCCGGTAAATAAAAGAAAATTCGGATTATCTGGATATGCGTTACATTACTAGATTTTATCGCCTTTCGCAATGCGAAAAATAAGAAATATCAACAAAATAATAAGTTAAACCAGTATGTACGTTTATTATTAGCTGACCTTTTTCGAATAACTTTATTACACGCTTTTTTCAACTAGCACTTTGTTTAGTTCACCGCCAGCAGATTTATCTTCCAACATTTTGTTCAAATTTACAATTTGAAAGCATTTCATTTTCCCTTCAAAATCGGATGCGCTTTTTGCAGTCCGACTTACTTTTTTGGCCTGTGGACATATGAGCTCAAAAACAATTATCGAAAATGCTTTTGTTTCCGAGTACAATGATAGCTGAACATTGACAATTTAATAGTTAATTACAATTGCGCTGCTAACGGGAATTTATTTATCAGTTTTAAAGAGGAATAAATACACGAATACTTACTATTGATTGGCGTATTTCTTCCGAAGGTATTTACCAGTTTTGCACAAACAAAACATTTAGAGGTACCAGTAGTACATTGATTTTCACACATACATTTTCGCCTTAAATGTTTATGACAAGAAAATTGAAATATTTTGCAAATTTGAAAGTTGAGTATTGAGCACAATGAATCTTTAGCTCGAAACTTTTATAAGTATCTCGATTATTTGATAAAGGCAAGTGCAAACTGGGGAATATATTATAAATTTACTGCCTGTGTGTGTTTTTTTTGTGTGTGTTTCAGATAAATACGAGTACCTACTTAGAACTCCCTCTAACCTTAATTCTAACGATAACCAGCGAATAGAGTTCGCGGATTAGAAACAGTTTTCAAGGTGTGCCAACACCAAATCCCTGACAATAGGGAACGTGCTTATAAGATTTTGTTTTTCTTTTATAAATAATAATAAATAAATTAAAAGATGATAATATTAATAATTAACCGTAATTTGTAATGCTTTAACGTTCTTTTAAAGAGACGAAAACAATTAAGGTATATTCAATAATAATTTGTTGTCAAATATCTAAAGTTCTAATACCATGAAAATAAATACATTTGGGACAGAAAGACCGATTGGGTCGATAGCCTTTTTCTGTAGGAAAGAAAGATTATTTATATATATAAAAACATATGCACTGTTTATTGTGAGATAATGGAAAACTGAAAATAAGATTCCTAGAAGGATCATTTAGATGGCATTGGAAATTTATCTGTGAACTACCTAGAGAAATTACTGAATATAATCGTTATAGAAGCGGAATCAGATTCGGAATTCTTGTGATTCAAAGAGAAAATTACTATTTACAACAAAAACGTGTCAAAGTTTTGTGTGTATCTTTTCGTAAAACGAAATAATAATATATTGACAACTGCTTCTTCAAAGGGACTGCCTATACCTCCATCTACACTTGTAAAGCGGTTTTGTTACAAACAGAGGGCACGAATACATAAATCAACTTTGGCTTGTGAGTGCATGCAATAAGAACATGAGTGTAATAGATTGATCAGGACAAAACAAGTTTACAGACGAACAAAGGTTTTGTGACTGTCGGCTTGTTCTTATGAATTTTCAAGGTATGATAGGATAAATCATCTGATTTTCTTCCAAACCGAACAAACCAGATGCGGTTGCCAGTTCAAAGTTAATTTTGAAACAACATAAATGATATACCAAAAGGTTTTGATATATTCCGACGTTTAAAAAGCCTGTTTTACTTTATATACATTTTCTTGTTTTCAGGACCGTTACCTAAACATCAATAAAAATAAAAGAAAGCGACTGACCTTCGACATGAACGCAATGTTTTATTTTGCAAACGAATGCGAGTTGACAAAACTTTGTTGCCTTATCTTTGCTTTATTTATTCTTGACTCGTAGAAAAATCAGTGTCCGCGTTTCCCTGGGACCGACCTTCAATTTGTCCGGAAGGTTTTTTTCTGTATACCGACTTTGTTGCCTTTGAACGAAGGAATAAATAGGAAACGACTGAAATAACATCGTTTACTACTGGTTGGATTATTTATGCAAAAAAACCGTTTACCTGTAAATAATTTTTTTCTTGCCTCAGTTGTAGACTGGAAGTTACATGCAACTTCCATTGACTGACTGATATCCGGGATAATTAAACTAAAATATGAATGTCATCAGTGTTTCTAAGCGTCCCAGTGCTTTTAAAAAATACATAAAATACATGCAATTCCATAAACCTGCGGGTTTTGCTAATAAAAATACATGAAGTTACATGCTAATGAAATACTCGTATAATGTAAGCGACCGCAAAACACATCTTACAACATCAATTCTGTGAGTCCATTTACTAAGCCGACAAATATCAGGTTCCGGATGGATTTTTCTGAAGTCGAGTGGCTACTAAATATGCATTATTAGTTTGCAAAACTAATAAAATGCATCTAAAGTTTGTCTAAAGTACAATAATTCTAAATATTTTTCGGCATTTAAATGCGTCTGGCGTTTACATATAAAGTGTGAAAATTCAAAACATGAAAATTTGACAGAATAAACATTGCAATTTTTTCACTTTGCTATATCTAGATTTCTTTTTGGGATAATTAATTATCGAGCACAATAGCACCTAATTTTGCAACTGAGATTTTGAGTTTCACTCTCTCATCTTTGAAAAGAAATTCAATTTTAGGCGACACCCTGTTAATGATAAAATTTTTAGAAAAAACTATATTCTGCTCAGAAACGAATAGAATAGGGTAGACAAACTTTTCATAAAAGTTACACCCGGAAGTGGCATAATGTCGCTGTTATTTCATCTGAAAAGAGCGTCTCTGAAAATGCCATTATCCAAATTTGCAGGATTCAAATCGCATTACTTTCCGAAATCATCTACTGGACGCTGACCGTGAGAGACCCTGTATACTAATATTCGTTGCTTCATTATGTTGTGAAATCGTACCTAAAACATTTGATGGGCCGATCTTTGTCGATTCGATGATTCATAAATCAATTTTTAATCAGAATACTTAACTAAAATTGAAAGTAGAACCAAAAATTAAATCTTTCCTATCCGAGAACGTGAATCATCCATGAGATGATAGACCCACTGCATAATGCATATTTCCTTTATGATGGTAATTTAGGGCATTGTTCCGGAGTTAGTGTTAGCTGATGCTGAAAGCCCGAATTCCAACTTTGCAGTATCAGAAGCGATTATAAAGTAAAATGCATTTTAAAATGTAGTAGCAAACCGGAATGGCACAATAAGAACATCTCAAGTAAAATATAATTGCTTTAGACGAATATGAAAAATTAGAATCACTCAACATCTACAAAGGGAAACACCACCAACAGGCATTTTTCTTAGTTTTCCATTCAGAATATAGCTTTTCACTAGCATCTGAAATACATATTTTTGCAACTTTTTAAAATTATTATGCTCAAAGAAACCCGTTGGTGTTTCGTGGTTAAATCAACGGTTTATACTGTCAAGTTTTCAAATGCAGTGTATGGAAAAGTATTTAATTTTTACTACGCGTGGTTTTTTAAATTACCACTAATAACAAAAAAACTTGTGTATTCATATGATAATTATTTAAAAAAAAAAGCTAATAAGTTCATTATGACAAAAAAAGTTCATTATGACAATTAATAATATCACCTCGGGTAAACCACAATTTGCTAGAGCAGATGACATGCGATTTAGATACCTAGTTTGGGCTTGCTGTATAATAATCAGTTGCAATTTTAATCAATTACCGCAGCAGTGCGGTAATAAATTTAAAAAAGCCCAAACACGGTAATAAAAATCATTATGACATTTAAAAACGTACCTACTCATAGTCATTATTTAACTAATTATATAAGATAAATATTAATTTAAACTAAAGTTAGCATAATCATAACATTAGCTATAGCATGTTTGTTTTCATATAGGCTCTTAAAACACTTTGCCGTCTAATAACGGAACCTCATTTTAATCATACTCACTCCATTCATTAAAACTTCTCATCTTAAAGTATCAATATTACTACCTACGTAATCTAGCGTCTCTTTGCTCGATTTAGCTTACCTACAAGCAATAGCGATTTGTATTAGGTTAACCCTTAATATAGATGCACACCTATGCATCTGCTTTAGTTATTTTAGCTTTCTGAAAATGATCAACTTTTGATTGAATTTATGTGTATAGAAATGTGGCCAGCTGTGGTTGCTTGGTATATTTGGTGCCCGTTTTTAATTCGCAGCCAAAGTATTTTGCATGAACGCGGTATGCGAAATTTGCAATAATTCGGAATAATAAACCCGCGTACAGATATTATATAGTGTTACCGTGTTAAAGTAATTGTAAGAACTTTACAATTAATTATTCGCATTTTAAAGTGGGCACATTAAGACAAATTCCCACAAAGCCAGCATTTCCTTAATTCCCCTAAGCGAACCGTATGGAATAGAAGGTTAAGTGCTAAGATTAACAACGGCAGACGTAGTTTAATTTTCCATGACTTTTCCTTTCAAACGCACTGCAACCCTTGAAGTAATCCGACTTCTTAAACCATTTGGTACAATTAAGTTGATTTTTCTTTTATAAATGCCAGCAAAGCTTTATAACCTCAGTTTGTGGAATTTAGGTCAAGCACCTCGGGAACAGAGTTGTTTGACGAAGTTGAAAATCGATGGGAAAAATGGAAGTTATTTTAAGTTATTAAGTCGAGTGGCGGAAATCGTATGATTTAATTTAATGGCAGACGTTATTTTCAGTCGTCATATTACTGATGTTAGAAGAGCTCAGCAGAGCAAAATTGAATCACTACCTACAGTTGCAAAAAGTTTAAATCAAGATTTGATAGGGACGTAACCTTTAATCAGCTACTCCTGATTTGAAAGCTTAAAAATATTCTTGGATGAACCTCTACAATTTTTCATTTACCAGTTCTAATAATAATGTATATCTTAAAATTTGCAATTTATGTATTCATGTTTTTAAAGTTCTAAAATTATGTATGTAGGGTAATTGCAGCTCTGCCGTAAAACCATTCTCCCTTCTTGGAGAAATAATTGTGGTATTAGAGTTTGAGCAAAAAATCTATTTTAATGCCGCACTATTTTCTTAAATAATAGAAGCACATTTTTTTTCTCCCATTAAGAAACAACCCTAAGTTGGAATTGCAGCAAAATATATTAATGTCAGTAATTGGTTGTGAAATATAAAAATTTTGGTTTTGTTTTTATTAAAAACGGCTATTCATTTCGAAAATTGTACATATATTTTCACACTTCTTGCTTCCGTTCTAATATTTGCTGCACCATTTTTTTTTGTTGGTGACTTGAACATTACATTTTCACATTAATGTTTATTTACAAGCAATTAAAATGTACAATTAATTAAAATTATCAGTTAAATACGGTGCTTACTTTAATAAACTATGTTTTTTTGGCTGTCGTTGCTCAACTGTCGTGGATCTGAAGTTGTTTTATAAACGTTTTTGACGCTAAGAAAAATGTAATAACCTTGTTAACATGTTGTTTTAGATGTAAGATGATGAATCGATCCTAAATAATTTGTTGCTTAGATTTTTGACCTCGTCACTACTATCTAGTGCCGCATTCTGATAACAAACTTTAAAAAAATATGGAAACCGTGATGGAAAAACAATTGTTAGTCGATTTGAAAACATGTGTAATTTAAATAGGATCTATCTCTAACTACACCCCGAAATTTTGTAAATAATAAATTTGAAAGAAAAATTCAAAGGTAAATTTTGAAATTGCTGGTTTAATCAACTAAAAGAAGAACCATAACTAAGAAGCTAGAAAACGAAAGTGAATAGAATTTTCCAAATTTTTCGTCTAGGCATTTCACCTACGTTCATAGTTAATATTAACATATCACTCATATCCTTTAGCATTGTTCCTAGATATTTTGAAATTCTTACATGACTTCAAAATTGATTTAAAAAGATTCAATTAATTTTCGTCTCATCCAGAACAATGAGCACAATTTTAAATGAAGCAGCATATTTTAAGTATTGTTACCAATTCCCCAAAGGGGTTCTTTAGTAATTTCTCAGGTATATAAGTATTACCGATTGATTGATATTCCTAATTCTTCTACTTCTTGACCTCCTCGCATTCCGAGTTTTTTTGCTTTTACTTAATAAAACTTTTTTGGTGGATCGTTGGACCATTTTGAATATAAGTAGTAGTAAACCAAAGTAAACGTAGAAGCAAATTATTAAAAATTACACACAACAAATATAATTTTAGATTTCTTCTGTTCTTGCTATAATGTCGAAACAAAATCAATTTAGTAACGTATTTCTCGCTCTTTGGTTTATTTTGAATTTAGATTATTATTAGGAATGGAATATAAATAATATTGGACTGGTTAATATGTTTCCAATAGTAAACCGCACTTGAAATAAATGAACAGTGACTCTTAGTGGTTTATGCGTGTAGTCAAAAAACCGACACGAGATACGAGAAACCTTGCGGCTAGCACTATATCATATCAAAACGAATTTAATTTATAATACATAGTAGTTGTAAACCTTGGCTATATTAAACTTTTAGCTGCTTGCATAATGACCGCAGGCTTGTTGCGGCAGTTCGAAAGTTCTATTAAAATCTTGTTTTAGAATTATACTAAAATATTCCTGAACAGTTTACAGCAATATCTATATTTCCATTAACTTTAATAACTGATATTAACACAGTGTGTTTTATGTCCGTATGAGTTGAAATTATCTCATTTTCAAAAGATACAACACAAAAGTTCTTCTTAAAATAGAAGATTTGAACATGCGTACGCTCCATTTGCTTTCAACAAGTAGAATTTTTCAAATTTAAATTAGAACTGTTTGAAAGACGTGTTCATATACAAAAAATTAAATTTGACTACTAGCGACATATAGTGTAAATTGCAGTAAATTCATTAGTAACAGCTTAGTAAAAAAGCAACTTTTGTGACAACGTACTAAGTAAACTTTTGAAAAACACTTTAACGAGTATCCTAATGAACTGAAATAAAAATGACAATTTTCTGCTACATTCGAAAGACAATTTCATTCGCACTGAAAAAATACAAAAACACAATAGCAAGGCACAATTATACATTAGCAATTAAATAGTACGTAATATTACGGTGGTAATATAACTTATTCATTACAAAAGCTACTAATAAATATTTAAGGAACTCAATTTCCAGTTTCAGAACTCAATTTTCAGCTTCCAGCCTTAGAACTCTGCAGGCATAGTTGCGACCGAAAGTTTCCAAGCGATCTGATGTGAGCAACCAAGTCGAATTGAAATTTGGCACTAGAATCATGAATTAGCAATTGAATGCCATTTAATTGCTTTACCTGGAAAGTTTAGCACCATATCTGTAAACCAATATATCTGGCACTGAGAGAATGCAGACGATCAAATAACTTATTAAAGCTCACTGTGTAAGGCAACTTCAAAGCATAAATAGCTAATCAGTTAAAAGTAAACTAAAGCCGCTTAATATGAACAGGACGTAATTGATTAAATACAATAAGTTGATCATTTCCGATATGCTCCTGTGATAATCAAAAACTGAAAAATGTTATTTGAAAAAGTGAAGCAAGTAGATGTGTAATTCAAAAATATTCCATACATCAATAATTCTATTTTTCCTTGCAATTTTTATATAACTTACATCCTCAAATGAGTTAATTAGAGAATTTAATTTGAGTAGGACATAAAACTACCTGCCGCATTCAAATCGCGTTTTGTAAGTTTTGTTTAAGAATTGTTGTTTCATAATTGTAAATATTGTTTAATAAATTCACTAGTGTCATTCAAGGACTCTCGTTTTATTTGAAAAAATAAAATTAGCTATTTTTCCCAACAGCATAAATATTATTCCATCCTCAAAGTTTTCATAACAACCATTTATGTTTGCTCGAATCAGGTTTTCCATGAAATATTAAATGAATCCAGCGCAAATACTATTTTTGCTGATATCGTAATTTCAAAATATGAAAAACCGCTGATGAGTGAGACCCATAGGAATCAGTTTATAAAGTTTAATATTCACATTTATTTTCCATTACAACAAAAATTGTCGTTATTGAAATTTAAATTCCGCATTTTTCAAGCAAAAATGTTCTGTTCACAGATTTTAACTGCAAATCTCTCGTCAATGTTTTACTGCTGGTGCCTTTATATTAATTGCATTAACTAAAAGTTTAACATGAAACCATTTAAGCATCGTTTAGTATTGAACAATACAACTTCTCACCACTCTAGGAATGAAAATTAATCATTTGAGCAATGACTTGAATTGTATAAATTACGCGGGGCAGTACACTCGCTTTCTACTTCAAAAAATTGGGTCAAATAATTACATTTGCCGGATTTTTGGCAGATGTCCCAAAAAAGAAAACGGTGTGTCGTATCGTGACCTATTATAACATAAATTCGCGTACGGATGGACTAGGAAAGTGTTTCGAAATTGCCGCATTCTTGTATAATTCGCAAAGCATTTGCCCCAGAAAAATAGCTTTAATAAAATGTATTTCTCGAAACTTACAGATCGGATAAAACCACTATCCAGCAAACAAACTTGTTGTCATTTCCGTACACACACGCAACACAATATAAATGTTTTATGGTTTTCCTATGTTTGTAAAACAATCCTGCAAAGGTGTGCGCAAATGAGGCCGCAATCCGTTCCACTCAACACGAATGAAAGGTTTAAACATGGGGCGTCAGGCGTCGCGACGCACCTTCCTCGACGTCCTGCAGCAAACTGATCCTTGCCCTTCCAGTTTCCCTTTAACAGGCTTGTTTATAGCTTTTCCGTTCCTCCAGTTCGGGACTGTGAGACTTGACTCGTTGTACAGGATTTATTAATGTTAAGATGTTCTCTGCTTTACTAGTGATTTGGGGTAATAAGAAGTCGATAAATTAAATGATAATTTAATTAGGTTACTTGGTTAGCCAACAGTCTATATCCTAAATAATTCTAATTATTTAACCTCTAAGCGCAAGAGATCTAGTTGGGTCAGTTCTACGGAAACATGTATTACATCTCTGTTAATTAATTTTTCAATATTGGCCATGTAGAATTTCGCGTCTAAACTACTGTCCAGTTTGAGGCTTTGTTACGCAAAAAAATTAAAAATTTGGCAAAATTTGGTTAGTTCATGTTTGTTGAATGAAACAATGTTGAATGTAGATTCATCTCAGATGGTCACCATGCTGCTATGTGAGAAATTATAAGCGTGTCATGATTACCACATATTTTTGGACAATAAATTTCTCATTTCTAGTATTTTAGTGTCAAACAGATTTTGTAAGAAACATACTTCCTCTTTCCAACCAATACATACAAATCGATTTAACTGGTTTTAACATTTACATGAAAAACAATATGATTTCTCTCGAGTTTTTCTCAAATCCACCGACGATATGTAATAGGTTCGGAGCTGAGATGCTCGCGCGTTGCAGTAAAGGMTGTACTTTCACAAAACTTTCCGAMAGAAAATTAATTTTGTTCCCAGGCTTTGGACGTGTAAGCCTCCGACACAAGTTATAAGCAAACCTCAGCAACTAAGTCAAAAATTCAAACTACTAYTCACTTAAAAAAGGGTGAAGATATTGCCACAAAGCTTTGWTAAAAAATATATCGTTGTYAGATACATTGAAGGAGACAAAAGGCGTACTCGAAATTGTGAAAACAACTACTATCAGAAACAGATCTCGTTCGATCGAATAGATCCAAGATCAATCATCGAATATTTTTTAAGCAGCTCTTCCAGGCCATCTGCTGAATGAAAGCTGATCTCCGAAATACACAATTTTAATGGCAAAGGGTGAAATTTATAAAAAGGAAATAAAGTGGAGATTAATCTACCAATTGCACCCATTATTCAAATTACTTAATAACTCCACGATAACGAACGGAAATAAACAAATTTCATCTGTTAACCAACATCAATTTTTAAAACCTCGTCTTCTGGCAGCAAAATAAGTATACACTGATGATTTTAAAGATTTAAATTTATGTTGTCAACAATCCATTTGTCAATGATTTACATATGCTTCTGAAGTAAAAACTTTTCTTATAATACCTCAAAATTTCAATGCAGCTTGAATTGAGAGCAGTTTCAGTAAAGTAAAGTAATTGCGACATAACCATAAATAAGCTTAATCTTAAATGTCTCCGTGTACCATCCGCTTTCTTTTGAGCGGTTAAAAATAAATTTTTCAAAGTTAAGCGATTCGCGGCATAAAGCATTTTAATGCTAGGCACCCATTTTCCACGCCCGGTAAAATTGCTGAACTATTTTTAAGAATAAATTCTAATGGTGTGCGTTTTATTGTCAGTCGAGAGATTTATTTCTCAGCTTCCTAACGACATTTTCGATAGTCAATTCAGCAAAATAATTGCACAAAATACCACATGATACTAACGATTTATCGACCGGATTATCATAGTGAATAGAAAATGGATGACAATCATCAAAATGCTATAGCACAGCTATAATTGGACTAACAGCAATTCTCGAATTTTCTAACGACCATTTTGCAAGTTAGAAGGCATATAGAAGTCGGACATTTTCTTATTGGCAATAGAAGAATTTTGTGGCAGCGAAGAAGGCATGGGTAACTCCCAACCAACCCAATGCACCGGCACAGTAACTCACTGATGCAGTGCCGTTGCAGTCGCCCATGTGGTAAAACGTTACTCAAAAAGAAGGTGGTGCCCTTTTTTGGTGTTAAAATTCCAGTCTCAGGCCTCATAAATCTTTAAACTGTCGCTGAGTTAAATCCTAAGCGTAATTCAAGGTGCGGCACAGTGCGACGCGATGAGTTATAACGAAAAATTGAGAAACTAAAAATACTCCACAAGTTCAGAGTTATGCGTTGAGTAAAGAAGACTGCGCTCTAAATGTAGTCAAAATTTCCCAAACCTTCAAAAATTGATTAGAAAATAAACGCTTTTGTGCAACKGCAGACTCGTCGATWAAAAATTCCTACTTCCAAAGTAAAGCCAGTAGAATCTTGAAAGATTGACATTACGTTGTTAGAAGATGTTTTGTTAATAAAATTTGTGATTTTAATAAAATTGAAATTAAAAATGCGCAASGTGGCACCTRAAAATGTATGAAATGGTTTTTGGGCAAACAGGGCAAAAGTAATGCTAAGCTTTCMGAAAGCTYCGTAGTGCCACCTGGAAGGAAAGAAGAAAGTGTGTTTAGTACAACAGTGAATCTGTCCAAAGCTAAACTTATTTGAAATCAGCAAAKCAAAGAGAGAGAAACATAAAGAATCTATAAAACTTCAGTTGCTTGCTTGTTACAAAACTCAACTCAGTTRAATATAAAATATTTATATATTAGAAATCATTCTTAYCAGCTTTCTGCCAGCTGGCRCCCCATCCTCCATTAATCCKCAAAAAGGTCACYACACTTWSACGAACTACCGCACTTGCCACAAGGTCCACAATGATTCTATATTTCCCATYTAAGAACGGGATTCACACGACATAAAATTATCGACCGGTTTCGACCACTGTCGGTAGCAAAATGAACATTCACACAACTTTTCGAAAAAAAACGACACCGAACTATATAATAAATATGATTATTTAATCTTTCTCTGATTTAAGCAAGCAATGATAGAAACCAGCGAAATTTCAACTATATAAAAATGTCCTTTAAAAGTTCAGATTTCGAGAATTATTCCCCCACAAGCGCAATTCGAGGTGCGGCGCTGTGAGGCGCGGTGAGTTATAAACCAACTCACAGAGCGGCAGCGGATAGGCAAAGTACTCGCAATAATGCTTGAATCAGCTAAACTTAGTACTTCGTGTAATTGAAATACTTATCTACACTTTATTCCCATTAACCGTATAACGGTTGTTCATAAGACTTTTTGTATTTTGTAGGTATATTAGCATAAATATTCGGAAAATAAGTTTCAAACTTTTGTTAGGATCGAGAGCATGTGTTTTGGCGAAATTGTGAACGTTTTTTTATGCTTTGTAAAACTATATATTCTGTCGAAATGTCTGCAAACATCAGAAATCATATAAAAATCGACAGCGACAGGAAATGGTATCTGATTCGGGTGGGCCTTTTAACGAGGTCTGTCATGTAACGACCCGCCTCGGAATTGAAAGCACAAAAATTTCACAGCAGGAACAAATAAACACTGAACCGTTTCGGCTATATTTTCACACGTTTAATTTTGTCGCTTGTTAATATCTCTGATATTTTCGCATTCAGCGCGATTGCAATATTCATGCAATTTGAAAGTTATATTTATAATGCTCTAGAATTATTCATCACTTGTTCGAATATTCCTGGTATCCATAATATTCGTCTAAAAGGTTTAGACCCTTTATAAATACAAAATGARCATTAAATAATTAACACCTTGATGAGTGTATATGACGTATGGAAGGATATACCCGAACACGGTTGTGACTTTTAGAAAAAAAAATTAATTAATTCTGAAAGAAGGTAGAGCAACTGCTTCTCACACTACGAAACATATTATAAAAGCACATGTTTACAAAAGAACTAGAAACTAGTAATCTGCAGTTCATTCGCATCTRTTCYATTAGAGCTGTTTTATCAGTATATTGTTTCAWAATTGGTACATTTTTTAGTCATAATAACAGCTTCGATATTCGATTGTCATTAAACAGTTTAATCTTTAAAAAATTATTTCCCAAAGATCCATGCAGAACTTTGAAAATACACTGTTTTTAAGTCAGTTCTCTTAGAAACGCTTGGCAAAAAGTTCGAGAGAAATCCCTAACTCTAGAAGATGAAGAGAAGTTGAGTAATTAATTTTCTAGGTAAGAATCTCCAACAATTTACTGAGTTGAAATTTTTAGAGAGACTGTATAACTAAATACCATTAGTTCGTTGTCGGCATAAACTTTTGTGAGGCATTCAAATTATGATTATGGAAAAACTAAAAATAAATACACAATATACCTATTTAAAAGTAAACAGCGCAATACTTTGATGTAAAAAGCTTAACTTACTGAAATAAATAACTGTGCTGGAACTTGCCTTCAGTGCGCCTGAAACAAAAGGAAGCAATTAGTAACATTTTTAGTTAAAGTGCCTTACTAACAATCCTATAATATACGGTGCTAGTCTGTAACCTGGAATAAATTCAGTAAGTCAAAGACAAGTTTTCTTAATAATAATTGAATGCCCAAGATGAATCAAGGAATTGTCAAATATATATTATGAGCATGTATTATTTCGTCTTTGCAAATTTATCATTATTTTTTTGATGTAAAAATCCAATTTTGTAAATAATTTATTTCCCAAAAACTGACACTCAAAATAATCTTACTCTCCACTACACATTTATTTCAAGCTCGATTAAATGAAATCTGTGAAAATTCCACTCACATCTAATTATCCACCATTCCCCGATTTCCTCTAATTCCATGACCTTTCCTCGGACCTTCCTCCATAATAAATAAAGTTGGCTGAGCTAATTCCTCCCTAGTCGTCAATCTATGCTTTTATACTGCCGAGAGCTCTTTTAAAATTCCTCTGCCAATTTTTAGGGTTATCCCGATACAGAGCTGTTTTATATTTTATTAGCTATTTTAAAATTTATGAAACCGTAAAATTTGCATTTTAATATAAAGATCTCCCACCTAAACAACTTCGAATTTATGAAGGTGAAGCGCCGTCGAAGCTCCATTTGCCGACAGCTAATTCAAGCTTCTATTCAAGCAGCCACTACGGCATTTCCAGAATCTCTTAGGAAGCATTTTTATAGTAAATAAAAAATATGATCAAATGAAAGAACATTAAAAATCAAGAGCATCGATATCTCAATAGTTTCCGGCAAATTGGCTGTTCAGCTATGAACGATTCAATAAGGAAAGTTGTTACTTGAAAATCACCATTTAAAATTTTTTATTTTCTCTAATATATAAAGAGAAAATTTGGTGTACTTTAGCATTTTGCAATTACATTTTGAGTTCTTCCTCCTTTGAGGGATYCTCAGCGACRATACCCGAACCGGAAAATAATAAGTTAGCCAACATTTGCCGCTGTATTGTTAATAGKCAAATACTAGAATTTTTCTACCATATTCTAACTGCAGCTGCAAACAAACTTTCATTAGTAAATGSTGGACAGGAGAAAACGAGTTCGTGGACAGCAAATAATCGYAGAAATGCATAAACATAAGCCCWTAAACAGTTGTCCGTGTTTYTTATTGCATATGAGGGACGTTTGGCAAACATTTTATAATAACTTGTTTGATAAAACCCAGAAAGTAATGTATGTAGATATGTTCGTGATAAAACCAATGACACCTTGCGTTTAGAAAACCTAAAATAAAACAGTTGCCTTAATGTAAAAGAAAATGAACAAATTGACTTGTTTGTTGTTTTATTTTTTATYGGTCCGCTTAAGCCACGARAAATTAYATCTTTATTTTATTTGTCGTTGAKTTCAGTTGTGCTCTATTTGCAAGAGATGTTAAAGACAAAAAGATCTGACCAGTTTGTCTTTAAAAACTCTTGACCTTGGCGCACGTGTGAATTTAAAGCTTTATAGATTTCTGTTATTTGTTTACTCGCTAACATAAGCTTATTTGATTTTTCTACATTGTTGAAGTAAAGAATTCGAGCAATCTATCCCAAAAGTTGGCTTACCATGATGAAATCTTCTCTCGTTTGCCCGAAAAACAATTCTATTTTTCTCTACCCAATATCATAACCATTACCTTCGAAAGAATGTAAGATCGCAAACCTAATTTAAAACAAAGTTGGCGTCGTTCTTGATTTAAAATCGAACGAAAATCCGGCAACGCTCGAGATAGTTTAACTCGAACTTGGATAATGTCGTTCAACATGGCTAGGCTTTCATACAAAAATAAAAGTTTCATATCTTTGGACCTTGGCTCTGTATAGATTTATGAAGTTATGTCGAGGAGCTCGTACCTTCATGGATTATGTTATTAAAGTCCAATATATTTGATCCAACAATTTGTCCTCAGTAAAACAGCTCAATGAAACTTTATTGAAGTATTTCCAATAAAATTTAAACTCACTACGATGTCTCAATACGTTAATTTTTAAATCTTAAAATATATAGTATGTCCGGATTAAGAACTTACTACCATTGTGTATAACGTATTTCTAGACTGATTTCAATGATTAGAAAATGCACATTCGACTAGTAAGCAATTTCAATATTCATCTGTCGTCATAACTAAATACGAAATTTTTAATGTTGGCAAATTTCAGATAGCGACCGATTATCATTTAAAATGGGCTAAAATCCATCCCTATCGATTTTCCTTGTTTTCCTTTTTTTCTGTGATGAGTTTTAATTAAGCATCGTTCAAAAACTATATGCAATTACTTACATTGTTCAAGAAGCTATAGGCTGTTTAAGTACATTTTAGTACTTAAAACATGTCATAAACTGATAAGTTACGTTTACGACAAACTGTGTTGTGTCGGCATAAAATAGCAGAATTTTGAGTGATGAAAACCTAACTGGGGTAATCTAATGTTAAAACATTAATCTCCAAAAGTACCGGTTTTCTGTGGTACTGTAAATCAGAAGATTATGCGGCCATTATTTTTTATACAAATTTGAATTCTGTTCGTTTTCTAGTATTTCCACAAAATGCGTTTTCTGAGGAACTGATCATGATTCGGCACAAGAGTAATTCGGAATTATTATTGTTAATGCGTCAAGAATTATCGGTTTGTTCATATAACTGAAAACTGGAATATGAGAGGAACGTTCCTGACACGAGTATGTGAAATATGACTAGGAATTTACCGGAAGTGAGCATTCTTCTTAAGAGAGTTTTTGAGTCACATTCCCTATTTTCGACGTATGATTGTATTCCAACTCATTTGCAAATTTATACACTTGCAATTTTCTGATCCGGAGCACTCATCTCATTAAAACACAAAATTTCAAATATTCTTCTTGGTTAAAAACCGTAAGAAAAATCTTCGATATTCCATTGGCTGTCCACGATAATTTAATTTTTCAAGCCGGGAATTTCAGCCGGTTTGCTGGATTGCTTTGAAGTATTTTTTATTGAACAGCCGTAATTTAATAACTTGGATTTACATGGCTTTTTCTGATGTTAAAAATTGATAAACACGTTAACAGTTTTTAGACCAGTCTTGTGAACGAACTGTGAAGGGTTTAGGGACGAAAGTAAATTTGCGGGTATCCTTTTGCTGGCTGGTAATTTGGGTTCATTTACTTGAACTGTACAGATTTGATCAGAAAACTTTGCAAAAGATGAAATCCTGCTTTCAGTCTGATTGTCAGATAGATGTTAGTCAAAATTGATAATTTATAAACGAAACGCGAGTGCTCTGAAATGTTTGCCCTAAAATTGGGTTTCGGGTCATTCACAAATAATTAATGCTCATTACGCTCTTTTAGTATTACCCATTCTTTCTCTTCCCTCGCCTGACACATATCCATAATAAATGAGCAGGGATTTCACCTTGTTGTCCCTGTTCTTTTGGTAATTTTTTGCAATCAATCCTTGTCAAATTCGGAGTTTGATCCAAAAATTAATGTGACAGTTTGTGACCCAAAAATTATAAAAATTGAATGAAATTCATTGAATTAAATTGAAAAATAAAATTCCAGTTATAATCGATAGTACATAGCAAACGACTTACAGACTCTTGAATGAATGCTATGTAATTAACGAACACTAGAAAAGTCGAACAAAATTGTTTTTTTATTGAACTTGAAATTGAAGAAAATAACTTGCCATATCTAAAAATTCGGTCTTCATTTACATTGTTAAAGTAAATATTAGGCAAATGTGTTGATTGATGGAAACACTTTTTTTCCGAGACTGTGCTAACAATATCTAAATTATTATAATATTGATATACTTAAAGTCAGTTAACCAAATATTCGGTTCTTTAAACAATTTTCCGGAGTGCAAAATATAACTGTGACAGAAAACCGTGGCTTTTAATTAAAAAAGGAGTTTGCTTTGAAGCTTGTTTTTCATCAAATCTCCAGAGATAAGATGCCGTCGSAAAGACGTTGTTTACTTATGAAAAGTTTTAACTAAACAAAGTTCTAAGAAAGTATATTTCAAGTAACCAATGGAATTCGGCRCGTAAGAATGCATGATTTCAAACTGAGATTAGGTTACACTGTCAATACCTTATTTAGTTGCAAATATAGCAAATTAACAACATTTCTTAAAAAATRCGAGGGTRGTTATAATTGTATTTATACTGGGTGCTTCGTGAGACAGATGGGTAAAGGAAATAATCCATTCCTCTCCTTGATTTTGTGGATGGACCCACCTTGATGTGTTAAAACGTGGTGCAGTGTTTTAGGAAGCAAAATGATTCGATCGTTTCCTCTTTCGAATTTCAATTGAAAAATATGTTTCTATTGAGCCTAAAACGTTCATGTGGTATAATGGATGACAAAGTTTGCACAGTGTCCGTCATTTTTTCATGTTAGGTACCAAATCGTTGGATAGAAAATGTTGCTAAAGCTATTTTGCGAACTGAAATGGGAAGTTATTTCAGGTAAAACACGGATAAYTAATTTTTGTATTTTTCCAAACAGCTGTTATGTWGAAAACCTATGAAGCCCTTTCTTRTTCATGTTAAAAGGTTTTYATTTTATTMTCGTTATATATTATATAGTTCGATTGTTTCCTTCTGTTWRTCATAATTTTTAGTACTATTGCTATGGCCCGTTGGTATGTAAACTTACTGTGCAKGATTTGGACTAGTCCTAGTCCACATRAAGGGAGAAKAAACAGCCGAAATACTACAAAATTAAAACTCATTATTATTAATCCAACCTGCACMSGTACAAAASATGGAAAACMATGATGTATTCAATTTAGAAATTAYTATTTAATAAGTTAAAATTATCATTTTGGCAATAACTTAGCGAACAAAGATAAGCGGTTTGCACTTTTTTTGTAGAAMATATTATCTRCTTTTCGWTTATGGCGCYATAATCATRCTGTACTATGAGTGATTATRMAYGCRRRRWTWAKAMAYSAASMAAATACTGCTASCTATAATAAATCGAAAAGTTCCACTTTATAAACACATCCCATATTCTTGTGCTCTATTTCTTMAACGTTTTGCGCTATTTCTTAACTTTKATGTRTAAACTCAGCATTAGAACTCTCGAATCATGSGCTATGCGAGTGTAAAAAKGACTTASATTTCTCTTTGMAACAAGCGCAAAATCASCCAAATTAAGCAACTSGTTTAGAAGGATACTGGATAGCGATTTGGTCTCAGAAAGATTTATATGTTTACGCTTTCAATGGTTTTTCCCGCTCTTCTAAAAGTCCGTACSTCARTGAAGCTTTAACCGAAATAACGTGTTAATTGTAATAAMTACATCCACATTTTCAATATTTTASCATGATTTTAAAAATWAATRTTTTAATTCAAAGTTTCCAAGCTCAGTAATTTCCGGGAAATATGTTTCACAGAGGTCCACGACTCTCGTGAAACAATCAATATGTGAACGTAAGTTTCATAAGACAAGAAATGGACAAGAATTAAAAAATTAGTAAACTATAAAACAGTTTGTGCATTAAAACAGCTCATGTTCGTTTAGAGAGAAGACTGTTACACTTGCACCGTATTTCGGTACTACTCGAGTTTTCGCAATAATTGCTCAAATTTTGAGAAAAGTTTTCTCGGAAAATACGAGCAATTTCGTACTAAACATCTTAAATTTTCAGTGTTTTTAAAACCATGGTTTGTCCGAACCGAAATGTCTGATCTCAAAAGCATTACTTAGTGTAAATACTGGCAGATATTTTACTACGTCGGCTCTTTTAAAGAAAATCTATTACTCAAGCTTGATAAAATGTTTACCTCTTTATTGAGCTCAATATTATCCGAAATTATTAAAGGCTCTAAACTGAGGTCCGTAGATAAATATACAAACACTTAGTACTTAAAATGTAGCCCGCTTTAGACGAGCCTCGTTTCCTGTTCTGTGTACCTATTATGGGTGTAATGTGATGAATTTAAATATTAACACCACACGACATTTTGCGCCCCATCTGGAGTCAACTTTTTTGATACCGTTAATTTATAAACAAAACATGAGTGCTTTGAAAATTGTGCGCAAATAGCGGGGTTTGGGTCTTTCAGAAATAATTAATGCGTATTCTCCTGTTTCAATATTATCCATGCTTTCTGATCCCGCGTTTGGCGCATATACATAATAAATAGGTTCGAATTCAACCTTGGTGTTCCCCTCCGTTTACTCTTTTTCTCCTAACTTAGGCAGTCCCAAATTTCCAGCTTTGTTCAATAATTTTGGTGATTTATTTTGTAATATGTTCAAAATCATAAAAACTAGAATTCATATAGTCTAACTTTGGACTATGATAAAGCTACAGGACAGCCTGTATGAATGCACTATTAGCAGAAGTACGGAATTCTGAAGTCACTGAATTCGATCAGGTCCTCGTCAAAATGCTAAAATTATCAAAAACGTTCAAAATGATAGAAATCCAGAAGGAGGCGCAATATTCACAAATGGAGTGTTATTAAGCAGGCGGAACAGTTCACGTTTCGTCAGTTACTCGACACAGGAAAATAACAAAAAAACAATAGTTTTCTAATTGGCTTGTTGGAATGAATACATTCGCTTATTCACAATCAAATGACCATCATATATGATGATTGCTGTATCTCTCGACAGAGCTTATAGAGTAGAAAATGCTCTAAACCGAAGAGCTCTAAAGACAAACGACGAACTAAATACTTTCAACTGAAACAACGCAATTCGGTGTGTCTGAATAAATTAAATGCGCTCAATGTTTTTCAAAAATAACAGGAGTAGTTTGGCTGAAGTTTGAACTTCTTACTATGTATCATATACTATCAGCCTTTGCATATACGAAAAGCATTAATTCGGTTACACGTAAGACTGAGTCCGGTTGAATTTCGCGCAAGAAACTGCAGCCCGGTTGCGGTTCTTTAATGAGTTGAGTGGTTGCTGTTTCAGACAAAGGGTAAACTTTCAAGTTGTGAAGCCGCATCGACCTGGGTGTTTAAACCAGGGTAAAGTTACGTACAGACAGCAAATTAAGCGATGGCGACAAATTTGGAAAATAGCTTTACTGTTTCCAAGAAAACACCAACGAAAAACTGTTCTATATAAGTTCTAACTGGTTGAGGCGGGCTTTCGTATTTAAAACCTTTTTGTTGGCCTTCTTTGAACAGAAATTCCGACAGGTGTGAAGGAACGAATTATTTATCAAAAAGTAATCTAAAAGGTGTCAAAAGGTAAAAAGCTTGCACCTAGAGGGTAGCCTACCACGTACCAAGGCTCAAACTGTAAGGCCAAAAGTCCAATTAGTAAAGAAATTAATTTATAATAAATAAAAGTAACCTTTTCGTTTCGATAGCAATTCTGCATTCGTTCTGAAAACATGCCCCAAAAGGTACTAATAAATTGTTTAACAAAGCAAAATTAATGCACATCTATAAAAAATAGTTCTTAGGTTTCGTTGCATTAACAAATTGCCAGTTTTTGCCAGGAACATTATATTGTACGACGGCCTAAAAATCCGAAAAACTCTTCAATTCAAATCAACCTGACTTATATAACTGTTACTGTATTTCCTTCGACCGAGGAAAGGTTTCATATTTAATATTGGTATTTGATTAAGGTTGCCTAAGCAACTCTCATGTTAAAATGGCCATTTACAAAATTCTTAGGTTCCATAACAGGTTTCTAAACTCTCGCCTTTTTAAAAGTACAGGGTAACACTTCAGTTATTTAAAAAGGTAATAGTTCTTACAAAGCCCCGACAAAAGAATTTTATAATCAATTACACGACAAAGCAGCTCTCGCTTGACCAGTTTGGATAAGGGCCACCCCTGAAAAGAACCTTTCCAAAAAAAGGACCGGAGCCAAAAAGGCAAAAATAGATGACCTCCAGGAATGTCGACAAGAGCTTTACACCCTTTTTCGTCGTTACTTTTCGGGCTTCCGATTTTACTGAAAAAATGTGATGCTTTACGTGTGAGAAACCTTCGATCCCATTGGATAGGTCAACCTTAATCTTTCTCTCTGATGGAGTATTATGAAATTTTTATTTGTTACGACGAGTTTTCGTTTCGATTTCTTTCAGAGGAAGAATACAAAATACGATAGTTAATATCGATTGATCCAACCGAAAAAAAAATCCAAAATGTTTTGCACAAATGGAAAAGTTGGGCTCATTGCTGTAGACTACTGCTGATTAATTGCGCAAAATTATTTACTTCAAATGCGGACAAAATGTGTGTCATGTGGGGCTTTTTATCAAACGAGTATTTGATACACTGCAAAACTGCACATATATTATWTCAAGTAGGATGGATATGACCCTCTGAACYTTTTACAAAGATTATTGATTACTATTGAATTAAAACRGAATTAACTAGCCCAACGTAATAAAAAAAATCTAGGAATGGGGCATATCCACAGAGGTAGAAGCTACTCGTATATGAATTTTCCATCACACGAATTATTGCTGTACTCATGTACCATCACGTGGCATGCGTTTGGGATTTATGTTTCAGGTTTTTCAAATATACGCAAACAAAATTACCACAGGCGCCAAGTTAAGTGTCTTCACTTGATCTACTTTACCCCATCAGGGCACGATTATAATAATACTTGCTGTAAGTTTCTGCAAACTCAATSAATACATTTSCGTTTTAAACATATTTGTGTTTTCAAAACTTTGAATTTAGGTAATATYAATTAAAAGGAWAAGGAAATGTAGRSAAAATCCACAATTKATATTTTTATTTACTCKATYCSAKTTTTCAGWAAATGTGTTTTGGAATCGTAAATATGTATGTTTTAATTTATTRTTACCGATATRYCGTTCCTGAAAGGAAATATTTTGAAACATGCGTCTTCTTTGAATGTTTACTAGGCACGTAAATTACGACACAAAGTGCTTCTTGACTCGTAAACTAAAACTAAGTGGTCCTGAACCTTCGTAACATACTCGATAGCTAGTTCTTTATTGTTATGTTAGGGCGTCGCCCCTTGCCGTGAAAAGGAACTTTTCAGGAATATTATGTACTCAGTTGTTTACGTTATAAGTTGAACTGCAGTCGTATTGTTCCAAATTTTATGACTTCACAGTTAAGAGCATAAAATAAAATGCACTCGTATGTGACTGACCAATTTAATTTATAGCTGACGAGAGCATGAATTCGTTTAGAGGAGAGCTTAAAAGAAAGAAGCCACTTTTCCTTGGTGTACTTTAAAATTGAATTTATTTGCCACACGTGTGAAAATAAGTATTTAGATTTTTGAGTGTTTTGCAACAATATTTACTTTATATTTTATGTCTAATTTGTTAATATTATGCATGCAAACAAAGTTTTAAATTGAAAATGTACCGAGCTGTTAGCCTTATGCATGGGAGGAATGCATCATTACTATCTTACTATAACTTTAGCTAAAAAATTTCAATTCAAGGAAAATCTCCAATCAACCCGTTTAGTTTTATGACCGCCTATGTGACTTATTCCGCCTTAATTGTTCCCACCGAGAGGGGGTAAATATGTATCTTCTAGTATACCGCTGCGTCTGTGATATACAAATTATATGTAAATTTTTATTTTGGCAAGGTGCTGGCTCTGCTTTTCGCCAAACATGTGCCTGGGTGAACGATTGACGACGGGTTGTTTTGCTTTATAGTCTGATGCAACGCTAATTATTAGCAAATATATTTGTGGATTTTAGATTTCTCCTACTTAAAACTTTGATAAATTTTAATCTCTCCGAAAAATGTAGTTGAATTTATATTTTGATTGTCACTCCTCCTAAGGAAACATAAAAGATGTAAGTACATCTAATGAAATATAATGTATTTTATATCCAAATAACAGAATATTGTCACCCGGAAACCCACATATAAATAAATCGTACGCATAAGTCATATATTAGTAAACCAAAAGTCATCTGTATGCCCGAATGAACTCCATGCATCTTTTCCAGATCTAAATTTGAATACCGTGTATCAAGAAGAACTGCCACTTACCCTTAAATTTTAGCTTTAAATAGGTAATTTCGAGGGCTCGTTGCCAAAGATCATGAGCGTTTCAAGCAGTTAAGCACGTAGGGCCTTCCACATTTTATGTTCGTTGTGCCAGACATGCTAGATTCAAAAATGTGCCTTTTCAATATCGAGTAGGTAACGATCACACCCGTAAATCGTAAAACGTAATCAACTTTTTAAGGGGCAAAGAGATATTAAAAAGTGAGCAAGTAGGAAAGTCGAAAGTTCATTTTACAATTACTGAAATTGGCAGGCAGTTTGAAACACTTTATAATATTTACAATGAAGAATAATGTTCAATAAAGATGTAGCTTAAATTTATCCGAATTAAAACTATATCGACGAATCCATGCTGTAGCACAATGTTTGAGTGGAACAAGATAGATCAACAAGCGCAAATGAAAGTACAACAATAGATCCTGGATGTATGATCTTTCCGAAAAGTTGCAACATTGACTGACTGGATGTGGTCTACTGATACAAAATATTGTCAGCAATGCGACATTGTTCATATCAAAAAGTACCTTTAATTTCAATGTTTTAAATAAAACTCCCTGTTTCTGCATTTTGCTCCCCATTCAAAATCCTGCAATGCACGTTAGTTGCGGCCTTATCGAGCTAATTAGTTCTGCTTAACTATTCCAATATCTATCTAAACTCACGCAAATTCGGAAATATTAAATAATATTCATATATTTTTAATCAAAACGAAGCTCCGAAAAGTTTTATATTACAAATCGATGTCGATATATGGAAAGTTTGAATTTTAAGTCTGGATTTCCGAAGGCTGTGCTTAAGCTCCTCCAATAATTTATCAAACATTATTAAGGGGTTAAACTGTTTACCAGTATACTTACTGATAAAAAAAAAAATTTAAGTTGAAAGGTAAAAAAATTATGACAATATTTAATACTTGGGAAGTATCTTCAGGCGAAATATTATATTAACGAACTAACGAACATTAGAATAAAGGCCGGCTGATTATCTACAATATCCGAAAACTTGTGAGTATTTACATATAAAAAAATATGTTTATTTGAATATATCCATGGTTGAGGAGGTGGAATTTACTATTACTATTACTCGTGGAACTCTTACAATGGTTACAGACAAGTAAATTAATATGAAAAAACACATTTTTGTATTCTTGCAAAAGCTCATAATCTGGCACAAGTTTACTCGTATGTCCAAAGAGTTGAGAGACGATTTTCCATAAAGCACACTATCTCAATCTCAAAATTGTAACTCGACTTTTTCGACAGTACTTGAATGAAAAACCACCAGATATAACAAAATAAGAGTGAACTAGTTTATTAATGACAAACATTTACATAAATGAAATTTGTCCCAGGAGAATAATTCTATCTTGTTTTCGCACTGATTTCTATTTAGTTAGAATAAGTTCTCATGCTAAGCATCGTTTTCAATTGGAAAGTAAACGCTGCAAACGGCCTTTACCCAAAACATATATTTGTCTTCAGCTCGAACTGTTTTAAATGTGACCTTGTTTCTATGCTGGACTTAATCTCTTACCTGTTGATTAATTACTAAGTTTGTAAAGGTCCCATAAAGTTTAGAGACTGCTGGGAACGACCACATGTTGATAATCCCTTTAATAGTCGGAGGGTGTTTACAGAAATGTAATGGTCATCAATTGATTACATTAGCTGCCCAAATATTGGTCTTTGTGTACTGTTTTGCTTGCTTGAAAACTATCAAACAAATTATATATTGCATATGGCCTGATTGAATGAGGGAGAGATGATTCTGTGTTCAGTTTACGTATTTGAAAGTGTTCATTTTAGCTGTCTATTTCAGTTGGTCGCTCAAAATAAAATTTACTCAGCTTTTAAAACTGGTTCTTAAATCGTAAAAAGTTTTAAAATCGGGCAATGATGCATGCCTTTAAAGGGTTACCGGCGAAAACTTTAATTAATATCAAAATAACTTTTTCTAACTTGTTTAGGAAGTTTAGGAACGATTTTTTGCATTTTAATCAGAGACTATTTCATAAAATTACATTTTAGAGAGAAGGCATAATGTTCACATGCCCAAAACATAATATAATGATGCTTTATGAGTTAGCACCCCTACGAAGCCCTAATACATTTTGCTACCCATATATGTATATTATAAAGTGGGCCTACTTATAGTGCAATAACATTTGAATATCGTGTATTTTTTTAAGTATTCATAAATCCAAGTGTCAAGTTTTCAGTTAAATCCTGACTGGAAATTTACCGAAAAATATTGATATTATTTGTATTTCACTAGAACAGCTATGTAGTGATCCAGTTTTCAAAAGTCATCTCATATTTCATCCAGACTGGGAGTCTCGATGGATCGCGAGCGGTATAAACACAAATTCTTATCCCAACGGTACCCGATAAATCATCAGGAAGCGTTTGACTTGATGCCGGTAATAATTCCATTTTATCCCTATTTGGATACTCGGGAAAAAGGAAATTGCCAGTCTGTGCAATATCTAGTATGCCGGAAAAAATAACGATAAGATATCGGCAACAGATTTAGACAGACGATTAACTTTATCAATGAAGTAGATGAGGAATCATAAGCTCCAAGACATTTATCATAGGTTTGCTAAAATACGCTCGGTCTTTAATTTACTGAGCAATTCAAGAATCCGAAATAGTTTATACCCACCGCATTTTCTTTAAACAATGTTATTACCAGTCAGGTAACTTGCGGCTTTCAACTTGTTGTTCTTTTAAAAGGTGACTTCGAAGAATAGCTACTAGTCATAAAACGCACAAAAAACTTATAAAGAAAATGTTGTGTTCAGTTTAACTAGAATTATATCAAAACATTTTCTGTCATTCCTCATACGATTTGAAATTTAAAATTGAAATTCACACATTCTGTGGCATTTCATTGTTATATTCAACACGCAGATTCAGTGGGGCTTGATATAAAGATTGTTTGATTAAAAAGCTTATTTGTTTTAAAAATGTATTCATTATTGCTGAAAAGCATCACTGCTAGTTATAGGATTTCTGAGGGACAAAGTAGGTCATTCACAATGTAAACGTTTCTCAAACTTTATAAGTAAATCACTTCTAAGATGACAACAAAATGGTAAATAAGTTGATTCAAGTTTAGGTTTTTAATTTAATTTTAATTTTTCATATTACAGATCGTTTCAAAATTGGATGAACTCCTTTGCACGACAAAAGTAGAGTTTATTTGAGGAGAACGTAAAAGATGTTTCCAGCATATATTTCAGTTTACTGGTCCAATATAAATATTTGCTCGTACCTTTAAGAGATAATTAGCAAAAGGTAATGAACCCATTTTAATTTAACGTTTATATTAAATTCTATTTTAAACTAATTCGCTAGGAAAATTGAGATTGACTGAGGTCAAATCATCTATGCGCCAGTCGTGGGCATTATGCCATATAAAAATCCCAGAGCAGATTAATTCTGAAGTAATTCGACACGTAGGTAATTCGTAAAGTATATAGACCATAACTGATCGTTAACCTTAACTTTTAATTGACCACACCTTCAATTAACCTTTAATTGATCACACAGGAAAAGCACTATCGGAGCGATAAAAAATCCCTTTAAGACTAGCCTACTTAAATTAACAAAAGATCCTACTGCAAAATATTCGTCTACATGGTTCTTCGTACTTGTAGATAACATCCCGACCTTCGTGGGGAAACAAAGTGCCGTGACAAGGTGCTAAAGAGTATTAGATTATGACTTAAAATTGCTTGATTTATTGTAATGATACGTTAGGGCACCAGAAACAATCCATTTCTACAAACACCCCAAACAGTTTAATGTAAGGGCTTTCTAAATATAGACATCGAAAGTGTTTTCTGGAATAAAGACCGAATTTAAGGGTCCTTTGCCTTCAGAACAGTGCCCATAGTAATTCCTTATTGTTGTCGACCTTCCATTCTTCACGGGTATGCTTTTCAGAATTATTCTGTGCCCCGACGTTTATGTTTATGTCTTAGTGTTTTGCAAACAGATATCATACCGAAAACTGCCGTCGCTTTTCAAGCGAACGAGTTTTAGAAATGTTTTAGACCACACCGTTGATTCGACGGTATTACAGTTAAGGTTCTTTACATTCCCAGATAGAGTTAAAAGAAATGGGAAACATTGATTCATGCACTTTTAACCGTTTTTACAATTTCAAATAAATTACTTGCACTAAAAAAAGTGCAATCTGCTCAAGGGTTGCGCAATCTAAAAACCAGTTAATGTTCTGATCTGTTTAATCCATTGCCATTTCTGTTAATCAATACTTCGGTATCTTCTGACACAAAGGCTGATTCATATAATTAGAGCGCTCTATCTTGTTCGACGGTCCAGAGTAATTGCTAACAAAAACCGACTTTAATTGAATAAGTGAGCTCGCTTCTCTTCGTTAGATTTGAGCCAATCCAACAGTTAACCTTAATTGATTCGATGCCAAGGGATATACGATTTTTAGTTTTATTATTTTGCTAATTTCTACAGTTTCTACCGTCCAGCGATTATTTTTGCATTTTCCAGATATGCAAGTTGTTGCATGACACTGTGCCAATAATTTAAGCATATGCATGGAAAGAATAGTTCGTGTGATTCTTGAAATGGCAGCAAACATGTTGCATATTTTTATGTATATTAACAGCTAGCTGAATAATGCTTTACAGCAATTTTTGCTTGTTCCCCTCATGTATGTGGAAAAAAACGTAACTCTCTTTTTAATAATTATCCTAAAACTTTTTTGCAACAATAACCCATTCCAGCATAGAAAAAGTCCTTTAACGCTGCATAATAATTATAATCAATTAATAATATGCACACTAGAAATCTAACAGGCATTAATCAATTATGACTGTACTGTTTCAGCAAGAAAAACTTATGAACTAGTTCTGATCAGGGCATTTAAGAAGTCTTTCTTCATTCATATTTTTAAAGACACTTGGAAGATCGATTATTTCTGCAGGGAAGAAACAACTTAAACTATTTAAAATGATCTTTTAGACACATCCTTAAACTATTTATATTTCATTATTGTCTACATTTTATTATTGGTTTAAGGCAAATTGATTTTATTCTCGTTTATTACTTCACACCATACAAAATACAGGAAGGTTCAAATAGCAAACAATTTTTCAAAATAATATATCGGGTTGGTTTCTTAAAGTTAAAATGCTTAAATAGTGCGGCAATTAGTGATCCTACGAAGAAAACGTGTCAAATTAGAAGTTAATATATGAGAGTGAGTTTATTTTTGCGATACTTATGGAGTAAGATCTAACTTATGGATTTTGATGGAGGGATAATAAAGTAGACTACTCATAATAATTCTGCCATTATTAAATGTTTCTTATTTCAACTGAAAGCAAATTTTATTAAGAAACAATGAGTTTATCACCTATATCTAAAAGCCGATTAATTTAAAAACAAAACGATGAAACTATTTTTGCATGAATACTGGAAAGTTGACAAATAGTAGAAAATTCCGTAACTATTCAAACGCATTGGTAATATTAAGCGCACATATAAAGTGTGTTCACAATAATCACATTTCCCGTTACCAAACCATATTTACTTCTCAATCTGAAAGTAAAATTACATTGGAAAAGTTCACCCAGTCATGTAAATTTGCTGAACATATATGAGAATAGCACGATATTTATCAAGTGCATAATAGCAACTAATGGAAAATTTCCACTCCATTGTTGTATCACGGAAAATATGCGACCGATGCAAATTAACATTGTCCCCACTGTAATGGCTTTCACTGGCGGTGTGTTTCGTAATCCGAATTAGTGAATTTCAAGCTATGTGAATATATTGAATATGTTCTAGCGGTCTGTACATTTCACGAAGTTTGTTCTAATAATTTATCAAGGTGTAACGCCTTCGGTTCATATCTTTTGGGCTTTCAAATATTCTCAAATTCGTATGTGGTAAGATTTGCATCCTTTGACCCACCCAATGATCCATTTTCCCTTGCAAAAGATGAATGAAATGAAACTGAGACATGTACAAACTTTTTCATTCTATGTGAAAGAACAATTAGCAGACAAACAATTGTGATATATTTTTCATTTTATTTAGTTTCAATTATATTAAATTAGATACGGTGTGATAGATAGCCTGCATGATATGTAATATATTACATATATACAAAACTAATTTGAAATGGTTTTTGGGAGAGTTATGTATAACCCTTTGAGAGAACCTTTACCCGTCGCAACGAGATAATGGGGATTTCCAGATAGCATTGAGGGATGTTCGGATCTGTCGCAGAAAAACAAGAAAATCGTAGAGTTGCAAAAACATACAACTGCAGAATCAATTACAAAAATTCTCCATTCCACTTCGTAACCTCACATCATAACATCTGTGTAATTGATTACAGAAATTCATTTGGTTTGAAAGTGGACCGATTGATGTTAAATGTGAACGCTTTATGGTGGAAGTGCGAAGAAAGAGAGTTAAAGATGCAGGAGTTAAGATTGCTTTAGAGTATTTCTTTGAAACTACTTCAGTACAGTACAATCACCAGTTCAGTTTTCAGCGCCTCCCAGAAAATTCAATGTAGTGGTAGACAACAACACGGTGGTTTCGGGCGTCATTATTTGGATGATTTAACAGATTTTATGTCTCCCCAAGAACGGTTAACCTAATGCGTTTCCGGTGTTGTTAGCAATTTAAATCTTCAATGGCACAATTTGCAAACTAACCGCAAAAACGCAATACCACTGATCGATTTGTCACGAAATATCCCAGTAAATGGGTGGCTGTCGCTGTTTTCCTACATAAATTTGATAAAAACGGATTTGTTTCAAATATCCATTTAATGTAAGATTTAGTAAATTTGACTTACACTTGCAGTGTTTAGCCTTGCCTACTACTATGCGCAATTTCCACTAAAATTATTTGAAATCTTGCTTAAAGCAAAGTGGATAATTAATTTTCTGATATATTTGGGAAATTAGTCTCAAAATGGTTTTGAATATTTTTAGTTTTGTTCATGGAATCTGATCGCTAAACCTGGCGACTTATACTGAATTCAGCAACACAGCCTTAAACTATGACAACCCCTATATGATTCAAATGTCTCACATACCACAGCACTAAACTGAACTATGTTTAAGGAATTATTCGCATATTAAATCGAATTTTCATCCCTCAACTTCCTCCGAGTAACGTAATATGTGGTGTACAGAATTATACATGTCATATTGATCGTGATGACGAGCCAGCTATTTGCGCTCGATGTGAACATAATCTGTACCCAGCAACACCCAAACTATTTCAGTTATGTTAATAAAGCTAAAATGTTGTTTGCATTTATCGCATGAAATAAAGACGTATTTCGACATTGTGCGAGTTCACATTGAACTAAGACTTGCTATCAAAATGTTGTGTTAGCTGCAAAATACTCCTCACTATTCACCTTCACTAACATATATTTACTGCAGAAGTAATGTGTAATCTTTAAAACTGTAATTAATATGCAAGGTGATTCAGGTTTAGTCTTGGTAACTTCACGAATTGATGCAACAGGTGAGAATAATATCCCTACAAGATATATTGTTTTTCTTCCTCAATTACCAGTGTCAAAGTTATAAGAAGATTTAAAAACAAAACAAATCAAACATTTTGGCGTTGTAATTCCAGACCGGATGATGCAAGTAAGCGAAATAAGCTAAACGCTGCAGCTCAAAGTGCAGATAAATTAAATTAAAGAGAAATATAAATATGTACATCCATTTGGTTTTCCTAACGAACTCAATGTTTGTGATCCCAGTAACAGTAAAGATTTTTTAAATAGTAGGTTTGTATAAGTTTTTACTGGTTACTTAACGACTGTGTRAAAGAAAAACACGGAAAAGATTTGATAAACTGTTAAKAAATCATGCAGGAATCAGCTTGTACAGGATAKGATTTCCCAGACATCTAAACATATTGTTTCAGAGAATTAATGCTTTCTGAAATTGTYTGTTACATAAGTGGATTTGGTAATAGTTTAGGTATTTGCTCTGCGGACAGGAAAATCTGGCCAWAGACTGTAGTGGTGAARTATTCAATTTTGCTAACTAACCAAAAATATCTGGCCMGGATATTCCTTGTTGAACAAAGGTAATCCGCCYGTGCCAGAACGGCGAAGTTCAACAACAGTAATTATGGTAAACCTTTTCTAAAAGTGATCAACAGCTTATATTATCATGGGTATTAATATCTTACTRCTTATATKTTTTTGTATTCATCTKTTGCAAGGAATGTATGTAAAATCTGATTAGACATAAACGTATTATTCTAATTGGGCAGTATGATAAAATACGATTTTTGTACTTCATCGTYTCCTCGATGTTATGCACAGTGATTCCAGTTTAATTTTGATAATTTCACGAATCGAAAGAAYAAGTAGACTTTATACAAAAAAAAAATTKCCTAAATCAGATTCCTTCGAAAACAGAGCGTGTTGAAATAAAATATTTATGTCGCATTTTTTCCATGAAATTTGAATTACTCATTCTATTAAGGACACAAACATTTCTTCAGAATAATAAATATGAGGCACAGAGGTCAATATATTTGTGAGTGTCCATGGTCTGTTGTAACGCATATTAAATGAGAAAATATAAAAAACAACTGAGAAACAAAAATTTTGCAATTTAAATCAGGCAATATACCTCCAATATTCCAAATATTCACTGAAATAATCTTTGTTATTGAAGTTTTGATAAACGAAAATGATGAGACTGGCGCATAAAATACAGCTATAAGAAAGTTGTGTGGTTAAAACTCAAAGAAAATTTGTAACGCCATTAGAAATATTTGTGTTCCGAAATGGTTCAAAACTTATGAGCACAATCTATGAATACGAAACGAGGTTGAGCAGTCTTACTAGTATGGTTAGGTTTCAAGTACGGATTGAGTTGCATGTTTTTATACCATTGTTTTGAGACCTCAATTAAAAATATGACTTGAAATTCTGAATTCATCTCGTAAAATGATTCCTTTCCGAACTTTTTGCATTTGAGTTTTGCCTTAGATTGTTTACAGTCACTATTATTAAATTTACGAACAAATCAACAGAATTTCAAGATGATAATGAGAAAAACATCTATTGTATTGTATATAATAGATTGTAGCAATTTTTCTACTTTTTAACTTGTACTTCCTACATACTTTCAAAAAACACGTCTAGAAGAATGGCTTCAAGTTTGAAACACCTTTATATCATTTTGTAATCTACTAATTCTAGAATATCTGACACTGAACAGACACTATTCGAATGATTTTCAATATTTTACATAGATTTCTATTTTTTATATTTGATTGCGGTGAATAATCGCTCCAACTCGATCTAACTTTAACTAACGAATTAGAATGAAGCATTCATTTGATTTTTTGCCATCTCCAGAGTTGTCATTGCTATATTTGTGGCAAATACATTCACTTTTGTAAAACAGTTACAGAGAGTTGCATCAAATATAATTGTAAGCAAACAATTTGCTAGATTGGTAGAAAGACGATTTTCCATTAAAACTGATGGCATTTAACTATGTTTTTTACAGTTATATGCAACGTACTTAATAAATATCAAGACCTGTTCCATAAATACACAGATTATTGCTTGCAGACACATTTTCATCAGCACCAAATTCACTATATCGCAGATTATGTTTCACACCATGTATATTAATTAGTCTATTGTGCAAAATGCAAATTGCTTTATTAATTTTATCTGCAAATTCTGCATTGGTTTGTACAGAATTGTCCAGAATTTGCCATTTAAATCGGAATATGCTGAATTCTCATCGTACAGTTTCTCGGGCTTGGGATAAACGGTTGCTAAAATGTTCCCGTATTGCGTTTAATTCTTGCAGGCTATCTCAAATTAGTGGTTTCAGTTCCGAATTCCAAGTAACAAGCTGTAAACTCGTATAAACCTTAACGTATAACTCCTAACATCCTAAAACTTGTATCAAAACCTACTTTTGATAGTATGAACGCGACTGTAGATAACTAAGGTCCCAGGTCAAAAAACTTCTTTTTGCGCATTTTTTGCAAATATTTCGTTTCTTGTAAGTTTTAGTGTTGTAATCTAAGTGTAGTGGATTAAATTATCTACAACTTTTGTATCGATTTTTTTTTGTACGTTAAACCGTTTTAGAGATAGAGGGCGAAGAGCGTGTAGTGCTTGTTCTAATAAGTTCAAATACCGTACAACCTACCAGAACCGAGATATTTTCGAAAAAATGCGCAAAAAGAAGTTTTTTTGACCTTTGACCGTAGCTATCCTCAGTCATGTCCACACTATCATAAGTAGGTGTTGAGACAAGTTTTCGAATGTTTTCGACAAGAAGTTAGATCATTTTAATGGTCACATAGCTTTTATTTTTAATTGATGGCATTAAAAAGGTATCTTGATATGTAATTTAGGGCTGACTGCAAAACAGAAAAATAATAGTCTTACACACATACGTTCATATATATAAGTATGTATTTGAGCTGACCAGCCCTATTTTACAAAGTAAGTATCATATAAATTTGAAAACGGATTTTAACAAACAACACAGCCTTGCCCACAGCTTAATAAACTATTTTTTAACCTGGAAAATTATACAAGAAGGCCTTGCAAACGTGGAAAGCACCACACGAATATTACTAAAAACATCCACATCTATTAGCCTCCCTAAACAAATTAACACGGCCCGGGCGGCGGTAAGCAGCCCTGTTTATTTAATTAAGGAGGGTTTTTGTTGGCAATTGTGTTGGAAGGCGCAAGATAAACTGATGTGGTGAACATTAGACACTGCAAAAAATTGGCTGCTGTTTTGAGCATATGTGCATGCAATAATGATTTACAACTTTTCGACTATTCACATAGAAAACGAAAAATCTGCAATAGTAAGTCAACATGGCATGTGTGTACATTTTTGTTAGTGCCATGGTGAATAACATAGCCGATATACATCGATAGAGAGCCGTTGAATGATCGATAATATCATAAAGTTATTTGAACTAATTACAGAAATTTTGGAAAAAAGCGAAGAAAAAATTGTTGATTAACAAAAATCAGTGTCAAAAAAAATCTTGTTCAACTACAAAGTTTGATAATAAAAGTTCTGACTGTGTTGCTTTTTCTTCAGTTTCACCAAAGTTAATATTAACATATTTAAAGACTCTCAATTTTATCCTCCCTTAAAGCCATTTCGCTCTAATAAATTAATTTACAATTAGCTAACACGTAGGTACCCAAAAAGACTAAAGTTATGGAGTTGGGGCATTACGATATTTCTCGTTGCTCATTGCAACTTCAGAATTATTTCAGGTTTTCGTTTCTTACATGTTTATTCGTACCAAAATAGATCGGCTTATACCAGATAGTTGCCACTGTTCAGCTTCACGGGTAAGCTTTTAAGAAGAGTTTCTTTAAGTCTTCGTCTGTTTTTCATCGCAATCCGCAGGTTTTCCGTGGTATAGTAAATAATTTAAATACAAAACTGGTCGAAGTGCCAAGCTTGCTCGAATTTCGTTTGATTTGCCATACGAAAATTTTATTTCTTGCTTATATTAGAGGCTGTCTTGCTTCTTCTAAAAACTTCTTTTTGCTATGTGGACACATTTCAAAACTGTGGCAAGGTTTTCCTAAGCGACTTTTTCTTGAGGTAAACAATATGTGGTTTAATTTGGCATACACAATTTTGAACATCGAGTTTCCCAATTGGTCGAAAATAACAGTGTAATAAATAAGATACCGATACTGAGAAAAGGGAACTGAGAAATATATAATTGTGTAATCGAAAGATTTCTGCTTATGCCAACATTTCATATACCTTATCCATGCATTTGCTCAACATGTGTCTTCTTACAGCAATACTTGAGTTTAAATATTTGCTCTAAAGAATTACTAGAAGTTAGAAGTTGCAGATTGGTACAAATTAAAGTAAAAATAGCTTTAATCACTAACTGGTGGTGAGCCATGGAATCAGAAATTCGTTAAGCGACACCAGAAGTAACATAAAAAAACAACATAATGTCAGTGCAAGTGCAATAAGTGTGCAATTAGTGCCAGCATAAAGAAATCTGTATCGCATTTGCCTAGCGTTATTTCGAAATTTGCAAACTGAATGATCATTTTCGATTGATTGCACTCTGTTTTGTTATTAATTATTAATAGTATGCTCTAATTTGAAAGTGTCCGATGATTCTCATGCAAATTAATGGTTGCATAATCAACCGACATTTTCCGCAACTGTTATAATTATCAGGGAAAACGCTTAGTTAACTTCGGTAATAATAATTAACGTTTGTTCCGTGTGGGCCAACAGTGAACCAAATATCCCAATTTTTAATTACTGTACCAATTGCGGATTTGGTTTTTTGTCTGGCTCAGATAATTATTTTTTGTTCGTTTGCGGTTTAGAATTTCGTTCATCATTCAGATTGTATGTTCAGTACTAATCCACTAATATATTAGAGCATGAAAATGACATTGTCCACACTCCCGTTTGCTCAATGTACGCCAAATTGCCACAAAGCGAAACAATAAAAACCCAGTTGAAATTCCTAACAGTTATTAATCTATTTTGGTGACTAGAAAAGGTTTTGCGCCTGGAAAAAATACAAATGTAATTATTGTTAATTGCGAATTGCATGTTGCGGAAAAGTGGTAATTTCAGTTTTAATATGTGAATGTATAGTGCAATTTAAACTTTAAGAGAATGTCTGCTCAAATTTAAAAAAATCTGCTTTGATCTCAGTTTGCCGCTTTATCGCACGGGAGACTTACAAGCTCAAACGCAATTGTTGGTAAAAAGAACAATGTTTGGTTGCACACAATACCAATCTGTTCGTTTAGCAGAAATATTAGAGTTTAAATTATTAAATATGAGGGTTAAAGGTTATTATACGAGGGGCTCATTTTAAAAGAACTTATCACATATCTCGTAAATTATAGCAAAAATAAAGAAAGATTTTATACAAATGTTATGTAGTTGCCATCGAAAAACCCATGGATGGCGATGTTAGCGTCACTGGGACAACTTAAATTTTCTTAAATGTATTGATATAATTTTTACTATGAAATCCGATTTAGCATTTTGTTGTAAATAAAAAGTATCTGTTTGTTTTGTAAGCCAAGAATTTTTTTTTWATTTTTTTATAGCTGATTAATTTATACGAGTGTTAGGAATAGGAATTAATTTTAGAATAAGCTAGGCTAAGACATATGTACTAAACAAGGGCAGAAAGACCGAATGGGTCGATAGCCTTTTTCTGTAAGAAATAAAGATTATTTATATATAATTTTGCATTTTTTGTTTTCTGCCATTCACATAACTTTAATTTACCACCAATTGTGTTGACTCGTTGCTAGCATACACAAAAATATGGAAAAATAATATAAAAAATAAAAAATATATATAAACGATTCAATTGTGCATGGTAATAAATTGTACAGCCTTATACATTTAAACATTTTCTTGAATTTTCATCAATTTCTCACTTTTCCAGCTTAAATAATTTATCACATTTCAAGCGGTACGATTATTTCGATGAACTTTCAAGTCTGTATCTCTAATTTGCGCTTAAACAAATACCAAGGAGTTAAGTACGTCGTTAATAACGGAGATCGTTCGCATCTGATGCAAAACAGTTTTAAAGTAGGTCTCAGATTCTACTGCCGAAACGATATTTAAGCTTTGCGGCTCGGAAATATCATCGCAATTTCATAAGTCGTCTGAAGAGAACTTTTAAAAAGAGAGGCACAATTAAGAGAATACGGAGTTTAGTTAGTAATTTGCGAATATTTAAAGTGGGCTTCAAAATAGAAAAGTTAGAAATAATTGAAGAATTCATTGTATTAATTATGCGTGAAAATTTATAGAGTTTTCATTTCAATTATTTAAATTATATTTTCAAGGATCCCTCTTATTAAAACCAAAGAACACTTTCATACAGTTTTTATTTTAATTTAATGCCTTAAAAATTTTGGTTTTGAATAAATTTTCCATACCTGTAACAATTAAGTAAAAAATTTAGTAAATGTATGTTACCTGCTATATTGTCTCGAAATTACTTTAACGCAAATACGTGAAAAAAAATCAGATTGAAAATAACATTGAACCACTGTCTATACATTTAGAAACCAGTTTCGTTTAATCTCTTTATACATAAAATGCGCTCTTCGTATTCAAATCTTCTCCACCTCATAAATTTCAAAGGATTTTCAATTCGTTTGCATTTGATGCGTTTCAAAGTAGCGCCCGTATCCCGCCTATGAAGTAATACTGCACATAAAAAGAACGAAATTGTTCAAATACTTATTAAATTTAAGACGAGCCGTTTTCGTAAAATGATAATTTAATGCCCATCGTGATTACCACTTAAACTATTAATAATAGCGGCATTTGGTTGCTAGTTATTAATTTTGCATTAAATATTTAAATTACTAAATTAATCAACCTTACCTTATCATGAAGATTGTTGAATCTTGGAACGGAACTAAAATAGCAGATCCTTGGAACACTGAAACCAACAACTCTGTTAGAATGTGTACTATGAGTTGCAAAAATCTAAATTTGAAATTTTATGTTCAAATCTGAGAGTATTCCTTGTTTTTAGGCCTTTGAATTTAAAAAATGCTTAGAAACTGAGAAACAAAATTAAACACCAAATTTCATAAAGCTTTTGAAACGATAAAGTAACAGACGTTATTAGTAGGGCCAGTAAATGTATACAGTTATAGCAAAAAAAACATTTCATAATGTAAAATGTGCAGGTTAACATGAATTAAAAATATGCAACATCAAACTAAAATCTGGGTCTGATGCTGGAACCCATTCAGCTAATAATAGAGGTTGCTCCGCCGTTAATACAAAAATTATACCCGGCTGTAGGAAAGAACAGAAAGTTAGAACACAACAACACGAAACCAACCAAATAAACCTGAGTTATCTGAGGCTTAAGCAGTGGACAATCCACACTCTTGTTAACTTGACAAACTGTTTATCACTTTTTTGTGGTATAATATACGATATATCTTAAACCAAATCGTTTTAATATCTTTTGAGTAATTTTAAACTGCAACTATTTTAACTAAAACGTACCCGAAACCTTTGTTTTATTGAAATAGCGCTTTATTGAAAAATATTGCTACTACATGAAAACAATTTTAAATCCAAAACGATATCTATGCCGCCGAAAAACTAAACTATAAATTAATAATTCACCTGTCGTGGAGCGAACAATACGAGCTTGTGAAAAATCGAAGTTCCTAAAAATACAAAGAAAGTTCGGTTTTATCTCGAACGTTTAATCAAGTCAAAGAAATCTCACCGGCACCCGAGAGGTTAAAAATGGGTTAAGAAAACTAGGAAAGAACTGGGGATTCCGTAAATGGAGCTTTGATTTTATCAGTACATACTAGTGAAACGGAACCGAGTTTTATAAATTTCTCCAAAGTGGAATTAATTGAATTCAAAATACTGGATCGGTTTTTCATGTGCGCGACATTGCTGCTAGATTAGACAGGACGATTTTCCTCAAGTTACTTTTTACTAAAAAAAGTTAAACGCAACTGTTGTCTAATTTTTCATATTTCAAACGTACTGTTTGTTCTCGAAAAATTAGTCAGTATTAGTGGCAATTGAAAATATACATTTACTTTGCAAATGTTGAGCATTTGTTATCCACAATCGCATTGCCAATGCTCTATATAAAGCATGCTTTGCTTCCTGAACCTTAAACTGTTAAGAATTAAAGTTTTTTAATTATACTTTGTATTTATTTTTGTTTCACCAATTGCAAACAAATGGAAGTGCAAATGAAATATTTATTTTACTTCTATGAGGTGGTTTTGAAATGAACATAATATGGAAATGGAATGCTTTGAAGCAAATATTCCCTTCAGATAGAGTTTGTTAATTTTAGTTAACACAAATCTGTATAAGTATATTTATATGTGCATGCAAGGTATCATTTTACGATTCAAATATGGTTTTAATAAAAAAATAAAAAATGTACTACAAACTTTTCGTTATATAACACAAAGTTTGAGGTATCCATATACATTATAAAATAACAATGTTCATTCTTCGTAACTAGTTCTGACATCGATTTTGGAGGATGTAGAAATATAGTACACGTTTATTTAAAATACCTCCCACATGCAAATGTATTCAATAAAACTAGAAAACACACGCAAACAATGAAACATACAGAAACTAAAGTAGAAAAGCACTCAGATCAATAAGGGGAACCAGGGGCGGATCGAGAGGGAGAGTCATGGGGCTCATAACTCTCCTATGTCGACCAACGATAATTTTTCTAATTGCACAAACAATAAAAGATTGAATTTTTACGACAAAACTACTCGAGTTTCCTCACTCATGTTGTTATGACTGAATCAAATTTTCATTCTATACCCAACGATGCCAAAAGAAGTATATGGCTGAAATGATTCTTGAAAAACTTCGAAAAAAGAAGCGCCATGTTTCGAACTCAAAAAAAATTGCAACGAACGCAAATCTAAAACTTCTTGAAATCAAGACTTTTTGAGAAAAGTGCAATTTAGTTCTATCTAGAATGATGTAAAAAACGAGCGCTGTTCCTTATTTTGTTTCCAAGAAATGAGCAAAAACATACAGTTTAGTCAATGATGCGCGTCTTTTTTAAATACGTTCGCATCAGTTCATCATTTCTCTCCTTAAAATGACTAATTAGTAATTGCATTAGAAAACATTAATGACAAACCTATTTACTTCATTCACTTGTTTTGATTCAACTTAATAGAATAATTAAAAATAATTGTTGAGAGGAAAGAAGCACATTCGCATAAGTTAGACAGAAATCTAATTATCAACAGATCATTTATTATTTTACATTTTTAAAACGGAATTTGAACTCAGACTTTATTTAAATATCCCATGTCCTCTTCACTTCATACCCAACTGCGAGCTCGTTTTCGAAACTTCACATCTTCTAAACCGAAGCAAGTAGCAACTGGTTATTTTAACCACCTTCAGAATATGCTTCTCGGTTTTCAGTTTGTTTAGTACATCCAGATTAATTTCTTAAACCACAACAGAAAAAACATTTACGACAGAAACATGGAAAAACAAATTGGAGTGCTTTGATAATTTTCCGGAAGGCCATACCGCAATAAGATTGTTAAAATTGATGAAGCTATAAGGAAACACTACGAATGTCCACATGAGATTTGCATTCTTAATTTCTTTTCTGTTGGTTTAAGTCCAGCAAAAATCATGAAAACGAGAAATAATTTACCGATATATTTCGGTGTCCTAGAAAATGTGTGCCAACAGCCCGGCGAACCAGGAAAATAAATCAGCTTGAAATTTCCTCAATTTCACTTCGATATTTTAAAATTTAATAGAAGAAAATCCTGAACGTGTGGAATTTTGGATATTTTCCCGAATCTAATCGGGAAAATACACTATTTTCACATTTCCTCCGGTCGGCTAAACTTTGATACATTTTATTCGGCGGTGCTTGACGCTTTCCTGTTTGTTTTTCTGTCAGAGAGGATAGTCATCGCATGGGAAAATTTACGCTCGCAATTTTCATACTTCGTTTCTGGTGTGAGCCCAACTGTTCTATTTGCGTTCCGTTTTTTAAATAAATATGTGCAGAAAGGTGATTTGGAAGGCACTTTTCCAGCTTCGTTTGATATGTTTTATGCATGGGAGGAATGTACTTTTTTACGCATTGCTATATAGAAGAATAATTAGCTGCACCAACATCCCAAAGTTTCCAGAGCGCGAATAGCGTAAAACAAATTATAGTTAAAATATAAATGGCCCCTGAATTTTTATACCTTCAGTTAAAATTTTTAACTTTTTTTGATTAAATTATATGCGTTGGGATTAGTTCGTGTAACATTTAGTAACGTGTTCGTGTTAAATTTTTTTACGATTTACGATTTTGGTGTAACATTGTATAGATAAATTGCATGGCAACAAGAACGTTCACTGAGAGCGTGGCATTTTAGTGAAATTTTTCCTACTTCTATATCTATATTGTGTAAGACTTAGCATTACCTAATCTCGCTGAAAACAATTAGTTAAAACTCAGACTAGCCCACGTATAAAACTTATTTTTTGCCTGTATTAAACCCTTATTTACAACGCTATTTATAATCCTTTATTTATACTGTTTGTCAAAACCTATAGTGAAATGACATTATTCGTCTTATCATTAAAATAAGAGTCGAGCGTTGAAAGCGTTGCAAAAGGGACAATTTTGGATAATGACTTCAAATGGTACTTCTTGAAACATTATATGGAAATTAAATGTACGATCCATCAAATAATTTCCATCTTTTTGAGTTTTGTACTAAACAATTATTGTAACAAGTTACAAACGTCTGATCTTTATGATGTATTCAAATTATTGTTTAGGTACTCTTAAGCCCTTTTGAGAAAAATTGATATGGTCGGAAATTCATGAACTTTTGGATCTATCTCTTTGAATCTTAGATATTGCGGATGCTCGGAATTTGAAAGCAATCAATTAGAATAGTAATTTGCGACTTAGATATTAAAACAGCCATATTTAAATTGAGAGCCGACAATAAGAGGTGTTTCTTGGTCGTGGACTCAACATAGGTCTTGGGCTATCTTTTGAAGTTCACAATGTTCATCAGATTGTGTATGTGTATGTAGTAATGTTTTACGAGACAGCGAGAGTTAATTGATATAAATATTTAAAATACACTTAATCATAATAATAATATTTATTACTTTCGACAAAGACTATCAACCAATTTCCACAAATATTAAAAATAGAGAAAATTAAATAACTGTTTCAGTACACAGCATAAGGATTTTGATTTTTATTACTATAATAATATACTAATAAGACAACCTTAACAACAATTATCAATTTTCGGAACGCATCCTATTGTGGGTTGCAATCAGCGATCGAATAATACGAAGAGCTTATGGCATGGCAAGAAGTTAAAGATAGGTTTTTCGAAAATAACTCCGCCTTACAAATAGATTTAACTTTTTATTAGGTGATTTTTTGATGACTTTCAGACTGTTGTGTTTCGGATGAGCGACCCTGCATAATAATATTCATAATGTCACGGGGAAAGTAACGAAATTAGTAGGTAATCAGAGTACTTCCATATTATTATACATGAGCAATTGTGCTGTTCGTAATTAAGTGTGTCTCAAAACTTAATAATAGTGCAAAGTTAATAAGGGAGCAATTACTTCGTTAACTAAATTGGAGTTTCCAAGTTGGAAAAAACCTGTCAACATTTTCACTTCATAGCATGTAAAATTAGATTCCAGTGTAGAATAATTTGCCTTACCGAAAGGTGATAGTTCCCGAGGTGCAGGTTAGCAAAGTGGAAATAAATATTTCGTTTATATTAATAGATGCTTAACCAATATTATTACTACCAAAAAACTTTGTATTGGTGTTTTTTTTTAGATGGAAAGATCAAAATTTCCTATCACTTGCAGTTCATAAACGGCGCCATTCTGTAGCCGTTTAAAACATCAGGTATTTTTGGGTTTTAAAGTATAAAGTAATCTTTTTGTTGTCAATATCTCGTTCATCGAAATTTCTTAAACGGAAAGTCGATATCTCTCACCGCTTTCGAAGTATTTTACATCGAAACTTACACTCAATTCAATATTTTCGAGTAATTCAATTTTATTGATCCTTGAAAAAAGCATGTGTGCAAAAATGCTTGGAGCTTCAGGCCTACAAGAGTCTTACTCCGCCTTTGACTCCACGAGATTTTACAGTCAGAAACGAAACAAAGGCTAATTGCGCTTAAATTCTATAGTATATTCTCAATAAATTATGAGAATAATAACAGTGCTTAATTTTGGTTTGTCTCTTCCAAGCCATTTGAAGTAAATCCAACATTTGTAAATAGATACATAATCGTCCTTGCAGACAAATTTTACATCTTTTAGAAGTTGGTCAGTGGATTGAGTTCAGTTACTAAAAACGACAGCAATGCTAGAAAATCGAACAACGATTACTATCGCAAGTTTGAAAATGGACAACAAAGTTGGGTATGCGGTAAGTTTTCTTGAGATTTAGCCGTCATAAATATGATAATGCAAGCATTACCACTTTAGAAGCGAAATCTAGCAACAAAATCCAGCGCATTTGTCCAAATAAAGTTCGGCTTTATCTGTACAATGGAAAAAAGAAAATAGAAAACCCGAGTGGAAAGAAAAATAGCTCAGCAAGCTTAAGTCGTTCTTTATAAAGAAGATATCCCTTCAGAGACACGGGATTACTTAAAAGTTTGCACGAAAAATGTAAGAGGGTTAGTCACTCGACTTAAAAAGCAAAGAAAAATAAGATGAATGTTTAATTGTTCCTTTTGTCCAAAGAGTTTCTTTTATCCATCTCCGGATGGATGTGGCTTCTGGGTCTATTTCGAAACCAACCACTGACGTTACTGATGAATTGTTGCGTCCAAACTAAAAATTTTGATGATTTTTTCGGATAATCCAAATATAGTTTGAACCAAATTTTAATTCTAAGAAAGTTTCAAAGTAGTGTAATTGCTTTCAGAAGGCCAGTAGATCAATAGACTCACCCAGCTTCAAATAACATTTCAAACAAAACGGCACAGACTTGGAAAATACATTTTAAAAAGCTGTAAAAAACAAACAATGCGAATAAAGCGTAAGAAGGACGTAAACAATGCGAATAAAGCGCATTGACAAAAACGAGATTGTTTGAGCCTCCATATCAACATTTAGCCATGTCCGAGATTCATTCGAAAAATGTTCTTTCATATTCCGTGGTAGCCAACTTCATTATTTGTTCCAGGTGATTTGAAAAAAATATTTTTGGTGAACCAGATATTAGTGTTATTGCATCATTTTATAGAAGTGTTAAGAACGATTTGTATTTTTTTCATTGTTGATATTGTTCGAGAAACTTCAAACATTGAATAATCCCTTAAATATTGCATGCCGGCGGCACATCGGCAACATTGCAGCTGTCCGGCATGAATATTCAC
>NW_026018165.1:11784101-11789125 GCF_020466585.1 Dendroctonus ponderosae | reverse complement strand
CCAGTGCGCCTGTGGAGGCAAATTAGAAAAACTACAGTCCACTAAGATTGCTCCACCTGATTGGGCACATCATCGTCCCCAAACAGATATTATAGATTAAACATTCGTCATAAGTACTGCTTGATGTAAGTGAACATTTTTTTTAAATACTCTCCCTACCATGTAGGTATGTGTAAGATACCCAAGACTGGTCTACCGAGCACCGGTACCAATTGAGCACGAGTTTGATACGAGCACCAACTGATACGAAAAACAGATCAAAATGTAAGTCCAGTAATGATGCGAAGAGTGCACATAACGTAATTAAACGGGCACAAACATGTTTGGAGTTAAACGGACACATTTTGTTCACCTATTCTGAGTTGTGCAGATTTAAAAACGGTTTTTTTTTAACCGACAGATGCATATCTACGCATCACAAACAGTCACTAAATTGTTCGTCTTATTTGCAGGTTACTGACTTCGTTATTGTCAGTTATCGTGGGTTTAATTGAAATTAGATCATTTATATCATCATTTATTCATCAGTCATAAGTCATTGTGATTTGGTTTTATTCAAATATTGCAGTTTCTGATAAGAATTATTATTTTTACTAGTTTTCGTGTACTCCTTAAACACCATCAGGCAACAACCCCAGAGGAATGCCAATGCCAATTTCGAGTAACCCTATTTATTATATTTATACATGCTTATGTGCTCGGCTTTTTTGCGTTAACTATTTTTGAAAATCAAAACTTTGCTGCTTAAATTTAATCAACTTTATAACATTATTTACTTAATTTAATGAATTTACTTTAATTGAATTCTTGATTTTATCGTACTTGCATTACACACAGATAAAATATTCGAGGATAATGTATTCAAACATAGCGCAGTGGAAAAGAACACTACTGTCAGTTGAATTCCCTAGAAACAATAAAATGCAACATTTCTCTTGACGCATTTCATGTTCTTTTTTATTTACCTCTGCAGGAAACAGAATACGTTATCATCATGAGCCGGGCTTTTCAAGCAAACATCAGACTAGGTACATACATTAGGGAATCTGAAATTTTTAAATTCTCCTGAGCATTATGGGCTACTTTATTCTTTGAACTCTTTAATCTGAAACGAATCATAAAACGCGCAATAAAGGAAAACTGAACTAGAGTGAGTTAATACTGTAGAGTGTAGTGGCTTGATGCTTTATAATTCTCTTGTGTTCCACTGTCCCCTATATAATAGAAATAAAAACTTTATTTGAACAGTGCCACCAGTGTATTCCTAAGGTCGGCTATTGGGAAGATGTTTTTAATAAATAATTCTAACAGGAATATTAGAGATTTACTACACAGGTGATTTATTAAAAATAGGAAACTAAGCGGCTGCGGTTACTTACCGCAAATGAGAAACATTTGGGCGAAGCAAGTCCTCACTAAGGAGTCTGAACTTTGAGTTATGAAGGGAAAAACGAGAAACGATAATTTATTAAAATACAGGCCACTTATTATAATGTATGTGTAATGTAGATACTATTAACTGCCAATGGCCTTGGGTGTTGAGGCATTAAAATATATTCTAAAAATATCTGGAATTGTTAGGAAAGTTTATAATGAGGTTTTAAGCACAACTATTGAATAAACGTACCCTAAGATGAAATAAACCTTGTATCTTTGTACGTATAATGCATTGAGCTATATATTTTCTATAAACTTGAAACATATTCATTTTTAAAAATAGCCACCGGATTACTTATAAACGGACGATCTAAAGCCCAAATTTCATTAAAACGCGGCGAACAGAAGCGGAGTAAACTGAAATAGAAAACTATTTAAATTTGTCTATGAACTAGAGGTAGGCGATAATTAATTTCCGCCCCTAAGAAAATAGCCTGATGAATAAAGGAAAATGACGGAGAACGTTGAAAATTATTCAAGGCAACCCGCTATTGTCTTTTCTCCTTTTTCCGGTTGGCTTTGATCTTTGGCTGAATAATCGATGCCTGTTATGCACTTTATCTTTCAAGATCAATTTAAGCTCTTACCTCTCTTAATTATTCCAGATCGTTAATGAGCCATCGTGAATTAATAAAAGAGGATAATTTTATTCTGGATGCAGCTTTTGCCTGTCTGGGGGGTAGAATAAGAAATGCTTCTGCATTGTAATACGATTTTCTTCGAGATTCGCTTGGCTTGGCTTGGCGCTCGTTCATTTTGGCAAATTAACAATTCTGATCTAGATTACGAGGACGAGTTGAATTAAAAATTGAGAATTTAGTCAAAAATGTATTTTCGGTAGATTGAGTTTAAACATTTTTGTGACGAGCATCTTTCGAAAATAGTAATCCATTCGTTTTGACTATATGCATTAGTAATAATAGTTCCTCGTTGCAGTAATTTAGGGAGACCTATGTCATTTTTAAATTCGTTGTCCGTTCTCTGAGAGCATTTCGGCAGCTCTGCATAATTGAAAACCTGCCGTGTTGAACTTTGAAGCGAAATTGGCCCTTTGTTACGAGAGGGAGCATTAATACGTAAAAATATTTGTGTGTTAGTGGGGAATTTATTTTTTTTATCGACACTATACATTCTGTGAACTATTTGGCGCTTTATATTGATCAACATTTAAAATAAAAAGATGTTTTATTTATTAACACAAATATGAATGGTATGTATGTATGTGCATACGCTTGGAAAGTTCTGAATCATTGCTTTTTCTAATGCTCTTGAAACTCATTCCATATCATCGATGTTAATCAGACAAAATTAATATTTGTGTGTTAGGGGGAAATTTATTTTTTTTCCGAAACTACATTCTGTGAACTATTTGCCGCTTTATATTGATCAACATTTAAAATCAAAAGATGTTTTATTTATTAACACAAATATGAATTGTATGCATGTATGTGCATACGCTTGGAAAGTTCTGAATCATTGCTTTTTCTAATGCTCTTGAAACTCACTCCATATCATCGATGTTACTCAGACAAAATTCATTTTTGCATCAAGAAATCAGGTTAACTATTGGCATAGATTATGTCGGGTTGCCAAAAATACTTCTGTTAGGAATGCACACATTTTCTCAAGGTGTGAGCCCTCGAACTTTAAACAAGATTTGGAAGATACTCTATACGTTATTTGACTGACTATAGTTAATAATTTGAAAAACTTGTTTAAACTTACGCAAGTTTTATCTTATCATTATTCGTATTTTTATCTGTACAAACGGGTAAAAAATTGTTGAACACATTTCATTCTCAGATGTTGTGCATGGCAATATTGCATTTGTCGGCACTTTAAGATGTTCTGAGAAAATTTCAAGTGTACATTTAGCAATATTAAAAATACATCACAGATTGTGCATTTAAGGATTGTTTAATTGGACAAATCGCCAATATAAAAGAGGAGCGCCTTATGTATCATACGCAGGCAGTTTTATTTCTTTGGAAAAGTTAAATTAATCGAGAAAAGCTAGAGTTTCGTCGTATTCCCTATTAAGTAATGATTGAGATCTTTCTCAATTTTGAGACAACGATTTGATCGCAACTTACTACAGTGATAAACTTAATTATATAAAATGTGATAATTATAGAAAATCTTCTCAGATTTGGTACCGTAAGAGTTGCCAAATATTATCAATAAAGAGGCACGATATTTATTACATTTATTACAGTCCCTTCAGAAAAATAAACAAATTAATATTTCTTGGTGGAGGAAAGTGTTTGTCTAGAAATGTACTAGAACCTATCCGAAATTTAGCTGTCTGACCTATAAGCGGTAGACGCACGATTGTAAATTTGACGTCAAGATTTTAAACTAGAGACATGAAAACAATGTTTCTTTTATACAGAGTGATAGACAAGACACTCAAAAATAGGGAATTACGGGCGGTCAAGCTGTACCTACCAGTGCTTGCTTGGTGCCTTGGTGTGCGTTTTTACCTACAGAAATTTTGGTTACAATAGCAGAATTTCCATACAATTTATCAATGTAGTCCTTGTCGAATTTGTATCAGTAATACTTCACTACCGAATATGTCGAAAAATGAGCGTGCTTCAAGTGGAAATAAATTATCAAACAGGAAAACGTAAGCACAAAATCAAATTCCTTCAGACGCCCTTACTTAATTGTTTTTTGGTTAGCGGTAAGGTTTCGTTAAAATCCTTGTCTCGCTCTCCGCTTACATTTACTATAAAATGTTCCTGGTCCAAAATACAACAGATAAACGCCAATACAAAACCGAGAACAATTGCAGCAAATTACTGACATCGTCTGCGAGGGGTGCTCGTTCTGACCTTTTGTTCCCTGTCCTGATAATTATCCCAAGTCTATTAAACAGAGTATAATCTCGAGTCGAGCAAAGTATATTGGACCATTGGACACATGAGGGCATCGTTTACCGAGACAACACGCGGGATATTTACCATAAGAATCGGCTTTTTGGAAACAACTGGACGGACGTTTAATATTTATAAAATTACTGGAAGTTTGTAAGTTGATGCTTATGTGGAAGCTTCAAGGCACGATCGTCCATGTCTACTCAAAAAAGTTGCTTAACATGTTGGTATTTGTTGAACTGTAAACATATACAAAAAATTTTCGGAGAAGAAAAATTAACAAGCAAAGGGCACTGAATAAAAATAAATATCTAAACACATTTTTATCACACATCATAAGTATTTTAAATTCAACTAAAACTAGAAACTAACACTTCCATAGACGGGAAATAAATTCGTATCGTCAGACAGCATCAAACTTACATTTTACATTTACTTTACTCTACAGAATTACATTTTCAGAATGTGAACCATTCTTTGCCAAACAATTAAAGGTGTAGATAAGTTCTATATTGTTGAGGCGAATTATTTTTTTTACTAACTTCTTTTTGGGTATTTTGCCTCAAAAATTTTATTCAAAATAGTAGGATAATACAGTATATGAAAATTCGCTCTGATAATTCGTCTGTGCAAATTGTCAGTTATGTAAAAAAAAAATTTAAAGCGCACTAATTTTACTAAATCAAAATAATTGTGTTGCTTCATGGT
>NW_026018165.1:11765703-11784051 GCF_020466585.1 Dendroctonus ponderosae | reverse complement strand
AAAGCGCACTAATTTTACTAAATCAAAATAATTGTGTTGCTTCATGGTCATTTAATTTAAGTCATACATGGTTACCTATGCTAAAATCTGAAGTAGACCAGAGAAACATACACCCAAATTAAATTTACAACAAAATTATTAATTAACATTACCTTTATTAATTTAAATAATGAGATTAAGTCAAAATCACATAACTGACAATTTGCACAGACGAATTATCAGAGCGAATTTTCATATACTGTATTATCCAACTATTGTTACACAATTTATTAACATACTCTTTTTCATGTTCATTTAGGTTCTTTTGATAACGATAGCAGAAAATAGCAATCGAAACGTCAAGGTAATTTTTCAAATTAATTTCTCTACTAATTGGAATTTTCTCTTACAGCTTGAGCCAGTTGATGGTTCTTGATTACTTTTTGATAAATAATTCGTTCCTATTGCAAAATAGGAGCACTATTTATCAATCTGTAATAAAAGACGTGAGGAAATTCTGTATTTTTTTAAGACAAAAATTTTGTAGGCGAAATACCCAAAAAGAAGTTTGTAAAAAAATTAAGGGTGGTTCACAATAAATTCTCACTTTGAAAACCTACAGTATCTGCAGTCTACACTAATGCCTATATTCACCTACATTCAAAAGCTAAGAGATTTTTAAAGTCTTGAATATCATTCGGTTGAGTTTTATAAACCATCGTTTTAAGCTGACGAGAAAAAATACCAAGGGAATCAAATCGGGAAATCTTGGATCCCGATTGCTCCCTATTCCAAATTTATTTTTCTCGATATCGTAAATCTGACTTCCTGGGTAACTCAGTGAATTTTTAGTTGTGTGTTGGCGCAATGATGCGCAAATGGCTTGATGCGCCAACCTAACGCACCGGCGCTCAGCTCCGTTGCTGAAAAAATGTCGAAGACTTTTTTACTTGTTCCAGATTGATTTTAAAGACCATTTATTAATAATATTTTTTAAATGTCTTCAAATTTCAGAATTTTCCAGTTTTGGCAATCTAAAGGTGTTTTCCGCGAAAAATTATGAAATAAATTTCGAATCCTTCGTCGCTTTGTAAAAATTGTTAAAATCCCCTTCCAGCTTAGAATTAGGAACAAACATCAAATAAGTTTCAATCGAAAAACGAACAGAATAAGCGAAAGTTTATAACAGATTGTTTGGAAAGCTCGTCACCTCCATTCCTCTGAAGACTATAGAATTTGTAAAAAAATGTGTTTTTTTAGTTTTCACTTAACCTGTTTTTCAAAATCGATCTATTTTGTAGAGTTTCACTTAAAAATACTGACGACTGTTACGCGAAAAATTACAAGATAAATTTAAAGCTTTGTAAAAATTTTACAAAAACTTTTTCCAGTGTCAAATTTGGGACAAAAACGAAAATATATTCCTCCCGGTTATCCCCGAAAACCATTAAGGTTTTCTCCAAAACCGATCACAAAACACATATGTATGTAACACAATCACAGTATGTATAATCGGTGTTTCAGTACATCTACATACTATTAGGTGAATTAAAGTAACGAACTAAGTAAAATTAGAAAATAATACTTGCATTGATTAATATGGTAGCCAAAGTGACGAAAGTAATTGAACAATTAATTTAAATAAATATATTGGGAGTTAACAGTCAGTAACAATTACAAAACAAAGTGAGTTATAGTTCTTCTTCTAAACAGTCTTCAGTAGCACCAGGAGAGGAAACGCGTCTTTGTCATTTTCTATTGATGAATTAATTGCGCTATAAAAACCGTCTGTTGCTTAGATTCTTATAAAAACAAATTGTGGCTTAATCAAATAAAAGGCTAAAATTGAAATAGACCAAATTAAATTTGTGGTTTAAAGATATCGTTCTCCAGATCAGTAACCACTGAGCCACTGTAATATATCTGTCCAACGGAAGTAATTCGCAACTGTCAAAGGATTCTTTAGGGTTATGCGCTACGAGAGATAAACGACCGAACACAATGGCTGAAAATTATAGCACTGGAGGACGATGTCTCGGAACTATCCTTCAATCCGGTCTAGATTTCGTTCCGAAATCCGAATTTGCGTTTCTCTAGACTGCACCGACAACCCGTCAAAGATAAAATACCTTTAGCTTGCTTAATCCATACAATGTTTGGAGACTTCAGTTTTAATTTTCAGAAGTATTATCGGTTTTTTAAACTGTTTCGGTTAATTGGTTTTCACATAATAACCCCTTTTTAACCGAAATAACCCGAGTATGAAAATGTCTTAAATTTAAGGGACTGTTGTAGGTGCTGTGTACATTGTAAACGTAATCTAAAAACAGCTAATCTGTAGCTAGTTTTTTGTCAGACGACTTCTAGGTAAGATAACTAAAAATAATTTTGCCAACCAATGGTTTCTCAAATTTTACACCTAGCCAAAAATGTAACTATTAATTTCTCAAATAAGTCCTATAATCCAAAGTAATGTTTCTGAATAGCTAAATATATTTACTAATATTATAAAATTACTATGATGTATCTATCTTTCCTGGGTTTCAGTCAAAGTGTGAAGTAAAAATTTTGAAACATCGTTTATTTCATTACGTTTCGGCGAGACAGCAGCGCCATCATCAGTTTTAAAATTTTACACAAACTCATGATTGGTAAAAATTAACGTCCTTTTAGGTCTTTGCCTTCCTGAAAGCTTGAGTTTGTCTGAATTGAATTGAATGAATGAAGAATTATAAAATTACTTGAACATGAAAACAAATTGCTTAATATTTTCTGACAAAAATCTAATATGGAAATTAGATTCTTTAAATTTTTAAAATTGGAAAATGCTGAGGAAACGTAATAAAGCTCCAAGTATGGGATAATGTTAGAAATTAATCAGAAGATAATAATTAGGGAATTTTCCTAAAAGAAGACTTTTTTAATTCCTTATATGGAATTACTACGACTTACTTGAAGAGTCAAGCGATAGGTTTTTTAAAACTGTTATTTACTGGATGGTACCATGGTACTCTTTATGATCCGGCTTCAGCTTAAATAGTTTAAAGTATTTCGATGATGAATTGCCCAACTCTTCTAAGAAAGTGGAAAAGGGTGACACTGTTATTTGATTAGCTGAAGTTTGAAGTCATTTTATATGCAGTAGTCATTAGAAATTTCGCACAGTTGAGTTTCATAGAAAGAATCCACAACACGCAACACGTACGTTATGGAAATACTTCGTCACACCTAAAATTGATAAATGATCATATTTATTTCTGATAAACTATAGAAAGTGATAAAGTGAAATTGAGTAGTCCTGCGCTGAATTGAAGATACGAGTATGTGCAACATAGCTAATGAAATAGATATTAAAAATACAGATATTAAAGATTAAAATATAGATATTTATGGAAACGCATTGAACCTTTTGAAACTAAATTTAAAACATTCAATTTTTTCATTAATTTTTCACAATTGAGCAGAGGTACGAATTTATTCATTCCATAATAATGTTCTATTTTAGCTTTGATTGGGTCATCATTTAAATCATAAATAGTGGATTTATATTTGAAGCTTGTACATTTTCGCTTTTTGCAATCTACATTTGTTTAAAAATAATTATTTCTTTAAAGAAGCTTCCATTGAACACTAAGTATTCCAACTGAAGTTCACCTTCATAAGCACCTTGGGCTTAGCTAGGTTAGTTATATTTTTCTTTGCAGTTTATGTTTGAAACGTATTACTTGCAAAAATGCACATTTTTGATCTTTTGCCAGTTCCGACGTCAATCGGCAAAATATTACAGAAGTATTAAATGAAAACTCGGAGTTATACTTTGTTGGTCCTATATCGTGACCAATAACTTAATTTTAGAACTGTTAATGTTCAAGAAATAAAAGCTCTTTTAATTCCTGAATTTGTCTCTAACGAATAAAAAATATTAATTATGGTATAATACCATAAAGAAATATGGAGATAAACCTGCCAGCAGTATTTGCGCATAGGAACAATCTTAGAAAAAAAGTAATGAATTCGACAAATGTGAATATGTATGTATATGTATTACTTATCGAATAATCAACCGTAGAAGTATTAAAAGCTGCTACATAAATGAGGAAAGTACTTTTGAGTAGTTTGACCGTAAAAGCGTTTGGCTGGTAAATCCAATCTAAAGTACCGAAAAAGGAAATGGATGCAGAGATATAGGGATGAAGTATAAAATGATCCTTACTATTTCCTGCAGATTTTTTAAACTGAAAAGAGCAAAACCCGGTTGTTTCAACGGAGCCTTTAAACAGTAATTCTTCTTGTAATACCTAAGCAATTATTTAAAAGAAAAAGTTTGTCATTATAAACCCTTTTTGTTATTTAGCTACACAGTTTTTAAGCAATTATAAGAAAAGTATGATTTAAACCTGGCAACCACTTAGAGAAACAAGGAGTAAGGATTCCTGAAATTGAAGCTTTGATCAAGGAGATTAGCACGCTCCATAAGGCTGGATCACCGCTTAAGAAATTAGTCATTGTCGAAAATTAATGGTCCAGCGGTTTTCTAGGGATTAAACTCGGTCAGATGGAATGCATGTCAAATAACTTTTACCGTTCTTGTTACTCGAGAGGATAATTTATGTTAATTGATTTGGAAGAATCCATTTAAAGGGGTTAGAAATGCAAATTCGCCGCGAAAACAATCAACGTTTTGTTTGTGGCCTGTTCATGATATCAGAGCTGGAATTTAAATGATATCTTATGATCAAATGGGGCCATTAGTGCTGCCAGTCAGGAGCAATTAAAGATGGAAATTGGAATATAAAGCAATTAAATTCAAGATAACAATATTCAAATTAATTTGTGTGATAATATACAATTATTCCATAATAGACATAACCGCTCTTCACAAATCAAAGAGGAAAATTCGCATCAGATAATAAAACGCATATACACAAGCAATCTCACAATATGTTTTTTGCAAAACTATGCAATTTCATTAAAAGGAAACGCTATTATGCTTTATTGCCCGTTTTGTATGACATATTTCTAATTTCAGTTTGGTTTGAGTTAAAATGGTAATTACTGTTGTAGAACAATACATGCCAAAAAGGCGGACTAGAGAGAGCAATTAGATCTGGTCAGCATGTTTCTGATTTCTTCAAAATGTGCGTATATTCTTTCTAAAATTTCTAATTTCCATACAAATTATATCTACTGTAAAGGCAAGTTACTAAATCACCAGTGGTAACCATAATACAGTCCAGGAGTATATAAACTACTCAACAACAAGGGTTAATCAAATAAAAAATTCCCGAAAAGCCCTTTCGAAAGCATTTCTCTGTAGTGATTCATTTTTGCGATGCGCTCTTTTTACTGACTGCAAAAATTCCTCCTGAACATAAAGTAGCTCAGCGAATTATAGTTAGTCACAGAAAAGAAAAAAATCGTTGGAATATGCAAAAGTTGCGGATATTTGCTTGGCATTAATTGTCCGAAATTAAAGGCGCTTTTAATTTAACGCTAACAATTAAAATTTCTGAAATTATCCGATGATAACGGAACAATGCAGTTCCAACCGTTTTATTTTAGCACAGCAATTAAATGATTAATTGTTACCATTGGTAGGGAATGCTGACGAAATTTCACAAATTCCTTAATTTGAAAATAAACGACATTTTCTTTTGTGGTTCGAGTGCTGAGATATTGGAGCTATCAAAGTATAGTAAATCTTGGTGTAGATGGTCCAAAGTCATTAGTTATTTGTTGCAATAGGATACTTCAGAACTTTCATAAACAAGGCCGATTCAACGATGAAATCAAGTAAAAAGTTTACAATTTTAGATCACCTATGCACATGATCACTTAGAAAAGTGGGGCAAATGTGCGAAACATTTAATCTTTTCATCTTTTTGAACTGGAATTTGGCCTCGCAATTAACAGTATTGTCTTCTAGCTAGGGAAAAACAACTAACTAAAACTCCATTTCAACTATTTCGATGGGAGCCCGAATGAATACATTTTTAAATTGGACAGAATTCTCGAATTCTTATTTGAATTGTCACTGTCTGAACTTATTTTAAAATACTGCTACTTTCAGCAGACGTAGTTCCGATTATTAATGCACAAGCATTTTCCAGACAGAGGAAAATGTAAAAGGAAAGAATTTCAATAAGAGCTTATTTTTCATAATGTGTTTGATATCTGCCGGTGCTAATAAAATGGCAAAGCGTGATTTTGTAGAAATTCTTTGAATGGTGGAATTGATATACATAATTGCAGGCTTTGAAGCTTAAATTGTACTGATGGTCTCGGAAATGAAAGGTTATTTTAGCACTTGTTAACTCACCTTATCAGTTCAATGTTCAACGAAAAGTATTGTTAGGAAAGCATTAGATAGTTGGCTTCCGTGGGTGTTTGCTAGGTAGAACGTAAATTTATGCATTTTATAATTTAATTAGCTGCAGTAATGTATATAACTTTTTTACCAGCAGACAATGCAATAGTTCATGCCGCGGTTTGAAATATTATACTTTTGCTCGCAGTCATTTCTGAAATGGCTGCATTCTAGTTTATTATACCTAAATTAAACTTAAATTTGTGCTAAACAATCTGAATTTGAGGATTTGCAAATAAGCTCCAGAATAGTACGACAATGACTTGCTATAAAAAACTTGCTATAAAAAAAATTGAAGTATCTTATTACTGCGATACGAGGTGACGATGAAGACCTTAACAAAGTAATTCATTGAGGGAAATACTGCATGCATTAACAGATCATCCGTGTTGAAATCAACACGGACAGGAGAAAATATCGAGAATAAAACAATTACTGACGGTTTCTAATACGGTGAGATGTTCGAAAAGTGTGGCTATATAATGCTACACAAGCTGAAATATAATTTATGTGGAAGCAGATAACAACAATTCTTCATTATTGTTACTAAACTTATCGAAATATTGCGAAGATCACAATCTCAAAACATCTTCGGCGCACGTATTCAAGTAAAAGGAAAATAAATTATATTAAAAAATAGCTATTTCCTACGGAAATAAAAAGAAAAATAGAATTGACTTTATTTGCGGGAATCGAGTATAAAGATTATTACCAATGTGGGAAGCATTGCACTGCTTGCACTTGCTTTAAGAGCCGTACTAAGGAATCGTTTTATCAGACTTAAACCATTTTTCAATTACGTATATGTATATCCCCAAAGGCACAGTTTGGTGCATAGTCTTCAATGCTAAACTTATATCAAAAGTAGTGCATCCCATCAAAGCAAAAACAGTAAATTTGGGTAGAATCAAGAGAATTCGGCCAACGCGAATCAGTTAGGCATCCGAAATGTGGACGATCTACTCCAATCCCCGCATATAAATTGGCGTGCTCTGGCAAGATCTAGAGATTCCTGTTAGTCCTAGTAGTGACATCTGCTTGGACCATCGATCTACTGGAATATGTTAGAATCCTTTCGACTAGCGCTGACCGAACTTTCGCATAATTTTACCCTTTTATTTGAATATGCTACTCAATAATTTCGGCCATGGGTTTCTGCTTTCAGCCATGGGTCCATTTCGCATTCTTAATTGCCGAGCCGTTAACATTGGTAATTCTAAATTCAGTTATCGCTAACCACAAATAACAAATTTGATCCATGCTTTATCAGAATGATCGGGATATTAACCAACATCTCTGGGAGTACAACGCTGGTTTAATCGAAGGCTTAGTGAGCCAACGTTTTCCAAAATAGCTTTGTTGTGTTTATAGTTTTTCATTTTATTGCGACCTATTCATAGCCCGCTAATTCCGACTCATTAGTCTGTTAAATTGCTCCTGCGAAGTTATGATATTCACTAGGTTGGTTACAGTTTACACTTGTTCCTTCAATCAGATCTGAGGAGCAAATCAAACTTTTGAACAATGTAATCAAAAGGGTAAAAGTGTAAAAGTTTCAGATTCATTTTAATGTTCAGAGCAAATAGTCATATCAACATTGCAAGCACCACACATCACGCGCTATACACATGACTGTATTAATCGCTCAAATCAGCATACAAATACGAAAATTCAGAAGCACTGAATATACACTTCAAAGATGCATGAAGAACCATACTTACTCGAACAGGCTAATACCCAGTTCGAAAAAACGAATTCCATTCTCGCCAATAAATTTCTAACATGCGAAATAGCATTTAAACACTGTCTATCGATTTTGAAACTTTGCCAAAGTTTCTCTGGAATCATCGATGGCCAGGAAATGTAAAATTTTCAAATGGTACACAAAGTTTTATTAATTTTAGCCAAAAAATTATGTTTTTACTGTCTCTTATATTCCAAGCAATTCCATTCAATAATACTGTGAAGAATATAAAATGGATATTTTGTTTTCCAGTTTTGTGTCCAGCAACTTATTGAATTGTTTATTATGACCTCAGTTTTACTTCGTGCTTCGTCTTACAAGTTTTCCATTTGAACATGGTTTATTCAATTGTGAAACAGGATGAAAGTGTTTTCCTTACATATGATGCTGTAGATCGTTAGGTTTTACAAACCCCGAAAATATTTGCCTTGCGACATACTGAAACGAACATTAATCCTTCCTACCATGTGATTCCATGTTATGAGAGAAGGAAACAGGTTCCACGAAAACTGAACCATTGGGCCCAAATTTCTGAAGAAGCTATCATAAAAATGTGCATAAACATTAACCGAAATATTGTATCCATTGATGAAATCACAATAAACCAATAAGTTAGTTATTACTTTTATTATTTATTTCATATTGGAAATATTCTAATTCTACTCCTAGGCTTCTTACTATTATATTTTGCATTTTACGCATTATCCAATTCTGTTGGCGTGGGCATTAATAAAACCTTGATACCATTGGACAACTGATTGAAAATTATTTTCGATTATGTCGCCAAACCCATGGAATAAAAAAATTGTTAACGCACCTAAGTGCTTTTGGTTAAAGCCAGTGAGATAATCATGCCTCCAATTATCGTCCATCATCGATTATAGTACGCATATTTTTCATTTTTTTTGTGGCTAGCACACTTGTCGACCTATAAACATTTACGCTTTAAAAAAAAACCCTGTTCGTAACTTCCGAAAACCAATAAAAGCCCTTCACATTGTAAGCTTGGAAATTCTGCATTTTGGGAAGAAATAACACTGGCTGATTTCCTCATAATTGGCAAATACGGATCAAAGTGTCAATCACCTATCACCTTTGGATATATTATTTCCTCAAAACCCAAATCATGCCGTTGAAACGATATTTATTCACCCTTAATAGACACCGGATTTACCTGGCCGCCGCAAACTTTTGCTTTAAATTTATATTAAAATTATGCAAATCCGGTTCTTGTCCTTCGTAAGTAATGAAAAGTTATGAAAATAGTGCAAACGTCTGCCTTCAGAATAGATTATCAAGCATTAAATCCATAATATAATCTTGCACTTGTTATTCCTTGCGTATAAATGAGTTTTATCAAAATTTCCTAAACCAAGATACCAAAAATAATTATGGAAATTCAAAATAACACTATTTATTGAAAAATCAATTTAAACTCATTTAGAGGCAAGCAGGAACTCTTGAACCTTAAACTTCCAGATAGGCATTTAAATTTACGGCTTTTCCTCTAATTGATAGCTAACCCGAAAGCAAATAATAGCCCAAAGTGAATGGATTAGCCACATACATGTGAAGCCTGATTTTGTCTGAGTAAAGGGATTGAGGATTCAATAATATTTGTTGAATATAGTGTTTGCACTTGAGAAAAGTATTTCATTGAACTAAATTTGAAACTATTCACATTTTTTTCATAAACCGGGAAATAGTTCAATATAGGTATATTCCTATAGTGCGCTCCCTACTAAAATTACATGCTGAACCTCATTTGTTCTTCCATGCTGAACTTCAAACAATAAATATTTCCTTGATACTTACTTCATCTGTTCAAAGTTAAACATACAAGCTTTAATGCCAAAATCGAGCACTTTAAATAAGTTAGAAACCATGCATAAACCGGCATTTTTCAAAGAGCACCACAACGCATTTTCTATAGAGGTAATGGGTCTAATTTCTATCTTCCATCGACTTTCATGTTTAATTTTTTTGTAGTACAAGCCGGTCAATTGTCTTTTTTTTTATATTGTTTCTGTGCTTAAATATTCGTTCAGCAACGGTTTTCAATCCTATCTGGTTTCACGTAATAAAACGAATTTTCCATACAATCATCTTGTCCTTTAAACAAGCCAATATATTTTGAAATTTGATTGAAAGTGTCTAAATTCAGCTTCTTTGGTTGTATCCTACAGGGTAGTTTACCCGGTGCAAAAATTTGGTTGTTTCTTCAAACTATCAATCGTTGGTTCTCCCTAATTTTTATTGCACAACTTTTGAATCAAATTTTGTAGCTTGTGCAATTGTCATTCTGCATGTTGTTTTGTAAATATATTGTATGCATTAGTAAACTTATTTTAAAAGACGTGAGAAAATTATGTCTTTTTTAATTTAATTAATTTAGAGACAAAAATTTTTGAGGCGAAATACCCAACAAGAAGTTTGTAAAAAAAATAAACTTATTTTATTATAAAAAAAAGTATTCGGATCGATACAAAATTAAAACTGCAACTTTCTAAGTTAAGAAATATGGAAAAGATGTCTATTAACTACAATTACAATTGCGATATTCTAATTCTCTTTTAAGTAAGAATTTAGTGCATTTAAGCGGCAGTTTAATAACTCTGAAAAAAACACTTGAGAAAGATTGATAGCTAGTACACTCCAGCTACTCAGAAGAGCATAATCCTGGATTTTTGCATTCCTTTGTCAGTTGTATCGCAAATGTGTTTTATGAAGAAAATTCCTATTGCAGGTCTGCAACTTGTAACTCTAATTAAAATAAATCCTAGCTGTGCATACGAGCACTAACACAGCCGGTGAATGTTAGCGATCATTAATAAACTCGCGTGTACCTCCGACCACAGTAAATTCGGGTATTAAATTCTGGTTGCTGAGTTTGTTCCGACGTGGTCCATTTGGATTTGAATGAAAACCAGCCAGTGTTATCTGCTGTGCAATATTAGTAATGCCAAAGATAACGGCAATAGTATATTTGTGTTTGTAATGTTAAGGTAGTAGATACACCTTATCCTATCGAGATGAAAGGGACTGAATGAATCCTGAATACAGAGTACGATATTTGCATGGAGTTCCTTAATTATATGGCTAGAAAGCCGAATAGTGAAATATATTAAGTGCTACCATCTTAATCGTCGAATGAAGAAGTCGATTTTATAAATTAAACCATTGTGATTCAAACATCTGCTATAAAATATTTGTTGTAGGTATACATAATACATACATATACGTAAGTACGGTCAATGTAAAATAATATACTACGTCAATAGACTTACATAATTACGTGTCTTCAATTGTAAATTTTAACTACGCGTTATCGACTTTCATCAATTTGCCCTAAAAACAATTTTGTAAAATTTGTGGTTTTAGTTGAAAATCCCAGACGCAAAACTCATATAAACCAAAACATGAAAAAACTGAAATTCGAGGAGCTCTGAAATAATTTGTATTTATTTGATATGGATCGATTTGATTCAATTGACTGTTGTTGATAGCTTTGCCACACCAATTTTTTAAGGAAATCCTATATATTGATTTATTTATGAAAATTAGTTCGGTTAATCAATTGGTGTCACTATGTAGGTACTAAGATTTGCAATTTTACTATGTAATCTTATATTTTATGATAAATCGGCACGGGTTAGTCTACTAACACTTTAGAGAGTAGCTAACTTCTCTCAGGGAGTTCATGTTTCGATTGATAATTGTTCGGCAAGTTTAGATCTAGGTATGGGTCAAGGAAAACGACCAATATTTACTTCCCTTTCTTATAGCTTTAGGAACATCTTTATCCTTTTCGAACCCCGATCCTTAATGATTCTACAGATCCAGAACTAATTATCTTTTATAATCGCTCCCAGCTTTGTTCAATGAGCTTTATACTCTCTATAATTGATGTTGTCATTGGTTCCTATAATTGTTCCCGTACGACAAGAATTTCAGCGATATTCTGCTTAATGCTTAAACCAAATAACTCGTCCGCTGAAGTAGTTTGAATTTACCTTTTTGAAAAGTGAAAAGTGAAAAAAACAGCCAATTGACAAAACGATTAATTCCAAAACTACTTCGTATGACAATATTCAAAAACCTCGATTTACCTACTGAAACATTGAATAGTCAACAGACCAATAATAGAAGCATAAATGAAAAATAGACGATTTATTTACTGCAAAAGTAAAACTGGATAAAACGTGTTTTCAATCAATCATTGTGCTTCTTGCATTTTCCATATATTACGAGATTTTTTACAGGTATTTTAATAATTTCATAACATTGCGATGAAGTTAATGACAAGAATTAATCGGCGATTAGGATACTGAATGGTTAAAACCAAATGAATTTTTATCCTCAAACACGTTTCTCTTATTCTCGTGGAGGCATAAACTCACCAGATGTTTTTGGCATATTTCTGGTTTTGTGTAGATTAGCCCCAATCACAATTTTCTTACCATATAAAACAAGCGAAATATAAAATAGATCAAACAAAAAATCCGACAAACACGATATTTTATTTTACAGTCAAAAGCAGATAAAAATGGCACCCTCCTTGATTGAAACATTTGCGGCAAACCAAAACACCAATATTTTCTCTTCATCCGTCAAAACTCTACCCCCAAGTCTACCAGCGAATATCTTATGCAGCAAATTTATAGTTTGCGTTCGCAACATCCCGCTTTTGGTTGCAATTTATTTCCATGTACCATATACATCAAGTAAAGACAGATTTAGTGGGTCAAGTTATCGATACATGAAATTCCACTAACGGGAAATCGGATCGTTTAATACGAATCTAAATAAATTATATGCTCGAATGCTCCAAATGTATTGAATGTGACATAAATTGTGGTTGTAACAGCTCAATAATGATAAAGTTAGGTTGCATTGAAATTGTTTCGAAATATGATATACATAATGGTATAACTGTTGGCAATACGTTTGTCATACGATGTTTGTTAAATTGCATTATTGCTAAAGCTAGCCGTAACACATTATTACTTCAGGAGAATTATTAGTTATTATTGTGGCTGTTGGAACGGCAAAATTGTGATATTTAAAAACTGTCGTGATTGCACAACACATCAAGTTCGAAACTAGCCAATTGAGATAAATAAATAATGAAAACATGGTTATTTACTTTATATATTTTGGAAGTTCAAAAAACGTGCACACAAACAGGGGACGCACAATATCCCTACATTGTTGATTATCAACACGTACGATAAAATTAATAAAAATGATAACTTGACTGTGAATATTTTCGTAGTCAGTGATCGAGCTTTTTTGTAACAAATTATACCTATATTTTTATTATTACTATTATTATTATATTATATTATTAGTGTTCACTGTTACCTGGATCGCTCAGTCGGTCAGAAGTCAAATTTTTTCTGAAGCTCGACGTTTGTTTGAAAAAAATGTGCTTCCTGAATTCCCGAAAGAGATCGGTTTATAAAAAGTGATCGGTGGCAACTCGCCTTCTCAACTATCGACTCATACTCAAATATTGTTTGTAAATACGTGCCTAAATAAACTACAATATTCATGACATGATACCACTGACATAAATATTAATATCGTTCAAAATATTTAAACAATATCCGAAAGATCCTTGCCCTAATTAAATATTTATCATTAATTTTCAGTATTAGAGTCATTTTTAAAAATCATGTCAAGACACATGGTTAAAATTGAATTTGTTATAATTCTGATAGATCAGTAAGTATCATTGGTAATTTTGTGGTCGTTGCCCATACTCGGTATTTTAGAATGTACAGAAAGCAGAAAATTAATTTTATACCAGTAGGTTATTCTACACACTTCCTTCATTTCCACCTTCATCTAGGAACAAGCTCCCGTCATTTCCGCATCGTCTTTGTATATCTAATATTATTTAAAAAAGCGCGAGCATTCATAACCATAACGGTTTTTCAGATAAGACCAGTTCTCACCTGTTGTCACAAATGCCTTATTAATTTTATTGAAACAATGTCATCATCATCATTTTAACTTTATGGTAGCTCAGCGGTCTGGCTGAAACTTTTTAAATTAAAGTGAGACTCGTAATTTATCAATTTATCTGAGCTTGTTCTGCATATCATTTTCAACTTGGCAATGAGCACCATAACGTCATATTAAATTTCGTGTTGCAATTACTATGTGCATAGAATCGAGCAGGAAATACTACAGCAAGCGTTATAAATGCTGTTCGCGTTTGCCTGTTTGAATTAAATTTATTCTGAAGGTATTTTGGGAGTAGTGGTTGTGGTTAAATACCAAAAGGTGATGATAATAATATTTGTTTACCGACGTTAATTGGATAGTAGAATTTCTACCGAACATACCAAAATTGTTTAACCATGATAATTATAAATTAGCTGTTTCGGCCTAACCACAATAAATTAGAATGAGTCAAGTCTAATAAAATATCCCACGGCCTGGAGTCAACAGATTGATACATTCACAGCTCATCACGTACTGTTGTGGGTTAAGACCGCAGAGAAGCAGGCGGAAAATGGAATAAATAAATGCCACTGTAAAACATTCGAAATGGAACAGAGATTAATTCAAATTCCTTCCAAAAGTTCCAGCTGAAGGAAAACATGCACAAAATCGTAAAGCAATTCTCGTGAGTACGTTTGAGTGTCGAAACTCGACTTCTTCTCGTAGTGAGTAAGCCTCAGCAACACCATAAAAATAATTAAGTTAAATTGAATGTATAATATATAGTGATTCATTAACAATTTAAAATCCGAAACTGGGGATATCCTTATTCAAAACTTATGCGCAAAGGAGGCTGTTAAAACTGGTCATTTAAATTCGTTTTTTCAATTTCTTTCAATTTCAACTTTCCAATTCGTCAAGAACGAGATAAAATGTCCGAAATAGCCAAGAGACAAAAGAATTCCAAAAAAAATGCGAAAAAAACCTTACTGCACATTCACCTTTTCACATATTTTTCTGAAGTTATCTAGATATCACGAAATCAGAATCACACTGTATATAATAATAATGTTCATATCTTAATACGTAAGGCATCAAAACTGTTCATGTCTGCAACATCACTCTTATTATGTTCTCCTACGAGACAGTATATAGCAAACTTTTATTTTAAAATTGAAATTTATTTTCACAGACCTGGAACACAGCACATAATAAGGTCTTCCAGTCACGTATTATGAATCCTATTCTCCTAAGAAGTTTCATTTTGAATTACTTTTTAAATCAATATAGGTTTTCAATCAATTCCACATTGACGTAAACATATTCGTGAGTAACGGTAAAATCGCTCAAAATATTCATGTTATCATTTTGCTTGAATTTTTGCGAATTTTATTTAACGCATCTCTCAGCAGCACATACCGTATTTTCCTTGCGTGAATATAATATGAATTTTCAAGTCCTCAAATTTATGGCACATATAAAATATATAAACACGAGTGAAGCTTTATGCCACGTTATCATAAATTTTAAATCGGGACATCAACTTACAAAGAAGTCTGATCCAGATAAAACGCTGAACTGGCTAAAGCTGGCGTTTCGTATGTGCCCTTGGAGATTGCCGGAGGAAATATGTGAATAACTGTAATTTATCTACCATTTACTTAAATCATTTATACCGTCAGATTGTCTAATGTCAGAAACCTTTTACTAAAACTAAGTTTATTTGAAATTAAAAATCACAATGATCAAGCGTTCATAGGAAATGGAGAAAATATTGTAGTAGAAACGGAGAAAACTCGCGCAGGATTCCAGATCGATATACCATTGGAATAATCAGAAAATGAAATCTCCATATATGCATCTTAACTAACCAAGCAATTATGGGAAAACCGGTTCCGGAGATTCCAACCAAATTGAGTTCAAACAAGCATCAGTTATTCATGGAACCAGTTTCTGTGAACATAAACAAATGGAGCAGAGTCACTTTGTAAGAGAGTTATTTGCAATTCGGACATTTTCCCGTGTTATATAATGAAAAACAACTTTTAAACACATATTTATAAGTAGCAATTCAATTTCTATAACTCTATTTAATGGATCGAATTTTGAAATTCTGTTTATTACATCCCCGCAAAATAGACTTAACTATTATTGAGGAACATCTATTCATTTTATCTACCTTTCTATGCAAATGGGCAATCGACTTAAAAGTTGCATCGTTTCGAAATTCGAATTGAAATAATTACTGTTGGAGTCGCTCTTAGATTTCAACAACTTTAATGGTAATACTGTGCTAATATTTGGTTAATGACTTTTCTATTAAGCTGTGGTAGATTGGGTAATTTCCACTCAAAACGTTTCATTGAAAGCAATACTACTTACTCCATTACTAAAGAGATCCACGTTCTATTATGCAAACCTGTTATTGAAATAATTATCACTCGGCAAGTAATTTTATAAATTTTAGGCTACAACAAAATTGGCATTTTCTAAATGGCACTGGCTTTACTTCCAATGTAAAGGTTTTGCAACTTTGCGACAAATAAAACAACATTCCCCAAAGAAAAGTGTCTTTCGGATAGTACATCCGAAAGACACTTTTCTTTGGGCTTGGATTTGCCAAATGCCTGTTTTCCATTAGCAAATTAATGTAGCAGAAATAGCGCGGAAATTAGATTTTCTTTTTGATAGGACCGTTGGGAGCGAATCCACACTAGACTCAAAAATGGAAAGAGTAATGTGCGGGATCAGATTTTTAAAAGACGATAAATCAATATTATGCATCGACAGCAAATCCATATCGATGAGGAGGCTTATTGTTCAATCTTTCTCTTCTTCAATCAAAGTGTTTAACACCTTATTTTTCGGGCTCAAGTTGATATTTATTTTTTAGATGGCGACAAAGTTGGCGTTAGTGGGGCCTCTAAAGAGTTTTTGAAATGCTCTTTAGAACCCCGGTTCTTTTCGCTTGTGCACCTTTTTCCCAAAAATAGAATCTTAAGTCAGCTAAGATTAAAAGCTCTGAACAGATCTTTTCTAGGCAAATCTGCAGAGCGTACAACGACTATTGCTTTTATTGGTTTGCAAGGAAAGTGTCCTGCCTAATTATAACCTTTATGCCTTACGGCATTTGTGGTCATGTTAAGCTTATCGAAATGGATACATTACTTGAGTAGATGCTCAATATAGTGTTTTAAACAGTCCTCTTTTTGATGAGCCATGCTGGGAAACTTAAATCAATAAATAATACAAATGGTAATGGGATCAGAAAGAACTTTATACTAACAAAAAAAGTCTATACGTTGTCCCGAATTAAGGTATATTATGTATTATATTACTCAATAATTGAGAAGAATCCAATAGTATCATCCAGTGCTGAAACTGCTAGAAATCTGGCGAAAAGACATAAACTTTTCAGGTGTGCATGAAGATTGGACGCCAAATATTTCTGATTGATTTTCTGGCACACATTAACGCACATATTTAACGGAAAGCAAAATTAAAGTTATTGATGAAACTGCACTGGAAAACTCATCAATACATTTATTAAACCCATTATATTTTTATGACAACCAAAAAACTCACTCGTACAATTTATGGCTATCTATCTGGAGAATTATTTATCTCACTTTCAAATTATACATGCCCGTTAATGGCTGTCTGAACTGAGTTTTTCGATGATCATTAGAACATCAAAAAGTCCTCGTTTCCTCGTGAACACTGCATGATACTAGATTTCTGGAAAATCACGATGAACAGTTTCAGTGCTATTTTTTTATTGAACAACGTTTTTAACGATGAGATTTTATATAAAATTTTACCTTTCCTGGTTGTGTGTTGGGTTTGCCTTAACTATATTCTTGATTTACTGAGATTTAAATAAATTTTCGAAATTATTTGAAAGGTTGTAGATAAGTTCTATATTGTTGAGGCGGATTCATTTTTTTACAAACTTTTTTTTTGGGTATTTCGCCTCAAAAATGTTTGTCTTTTAAAAAGGCAGAATTTCCTCACGTCTTTTATTACAGATTGATAAATAGTGCTCCTATTTCGCAATAAGTACGAATTATGTATCAAAAAGTAATCAAGAACTATCACCTAGAGGGTATCTTGCGACACACTTAGGCTCTAGCTGTAAGAGAAAATTCCAATTAGTAGAGAAATTTATTTGAAAAATTACCTTGACGTTTCGATAGCTATTTTCTGCTATCGTTATCAAAAGAACCTAAATGAACCTAAAAAACAGTATGTTAATAAATTGTGTAACAATAGTAGGATAATACAGTATATGAAAATTCGCTCTGAT
>NW_026018165.1:11762156-11765674 GCF_020466585.1 Dendroctonus ponderosae | reverse complement strand
GACTTTGACTTAATCTCATTGTTTAAATTAATAAAGGTAATGTTAATTAATAATTTTGGTGTAAATTTAATTTGGGTGTATGTTTCTCTGGTCTGCTTCAAAAACTTTGCTAAAATCTAAAGTTGCTATCAGAGCGAATTTTCATATACTGTATTATCCTACTATTATTACACAATTCATTAACATACTCTTTTTTAGGTTCATTTAGGTTCTTTTGATAACGATAGCAGAAAATAGCTATCGAAACGTCAAGGTAATTTTTCAAACTAATTTCTCTACTAATTGGAATGTTCTCTTACAGCTTGAGCCTAAGTGTGTCGCAGGATACCCTCTAGGTGATAGTTCTTAATTACTTTTTGATAAATAATTCGTTTGTATTGCGAAATAGGAGCACTATTTATCAATCTGTAATAAAAGACGTGAGGAAATTCTGTCTTTTTTAAAGACAAAAATGTTTGAGGCGAAATACCCAAAAAGAAGTTTGTAAAAAAATATTTGAAAGGTCATTCAATCACGATTACCCCGCTTCTTTTGGCCTATCGTCAAGGTCGATCAACGACATCACTTGAAACACATAAATAAAATAAATAATTGAGAAAATAAAACTTAAATTCAGACAAACCAAATGGGGTATTCAGGATTTATCCCCACACAAATACTTAATAATTCTGTATAGATATATGGCCATAAAACTTAACTACATACGAGCTTAAATGCGCAGTTTAGAACTATCATAAAGTCAAGCATCGAAATATTGTTTACGACCATAGTAAAGTGCTGTTTACTGCTTAGAATATTTTTAGATACGAATTCCTGCTGCTCCTTATACGGTCAAAGATATGTCCACTTGATGAACTAGAAGGAGCTATAAAGACGGTTTTATTAATCCCGACATAACATAATATATGTAGAGTTAGTGGTTGGAAAACCCATTTATAGTGGACGTTTTTTTAATCAGGTGACATGGAGCTTAATAGGAATTATCAATAGTAATCATCGGGAATCATAGTAATTTTACGGGAGGTTCCCAATATCAATAAGATAAGAGAGAAGAGATGAAAAATTGCAGTAATTTCCTATGATTCCTCAGTGTGGTCTATTTATAGAGTAGGGGAGGATATTTAGAAACACCGTTGCGTGTGTTTCGGATGAAAATAGCGCTTGTAGATGCAATTGCAGCTTCACCAATAAACTGTTTTTACGTAGTTCAATTACCCCTTGGCTTAGCATAATTATAGCTAAACAGTACAAATAAGCCCTTGCAAAACATCTAAAAATGTATTGGCTTTTTCAGTTTGGAAAATTACGTTTTCATAAATGTTGGATGAATCAGCAGTGCATCCATCCAAGTCAGATATTTTTGTAGTTGGCTGAAAATTGTTTTCACGGTTATCTGCCCAGTTAGTATTACGACCATACAAGTTACTTTCCAAATATCAAAAGTTCAAGAAACCATAAATAAACACAGAAAGTCAGGTGGAAATGCAACGAAATGGGATAAGATAAAGTTCGTCGTAACGAGTGTAGCAATGCCCGTTACGTGCCTACTAGAAATAGCTGTTATTATCAACCGGCAAAAGTGCATGATCGTAACAATTACCTTTTCCAATCAAAGACAAGCAAATACCCCATTTTACCGACATGCGAAAGGGCCGACCCTATGAAAAAGCAGATTAGTCCAGTTCCAGTGAACGGAGTTCTAATCGGCCTGATGCAACGCTTCAAAAAATTGAACCCTGTTTAGCGGTGAACCACGGTTCAAAGGACGAAGAGGTAATTTTTTTCCTTGGAAGCTGGTCATCCATAACATATGAGTGTTTGAATTTGCGTCTTGAGCTTCTTTGAAATACTCTCGCGAATAGACTTTTCATTGATCGATCAATTCTTCAAGAATAACATATTTATCTTTAATTTGAAAGTAGTGAATTAATTTGGTAAGAGACTAATATCTGAGTGAAGGTATTATCTGCTTGTTCGGATAAGTAAAGACTCGCTTCTTGGAAATTTTATGGGTACAGATTTTCAGTGACGAGCATAGCTCAAAGCAATAAAGTAAAATCCTATTCCTGAATCCCTTATCGACATTTTAACAGTTTCTCTTCGGCACAAAAGCTGGATTATCTGGCACCTATTTTCTTCGTTGAATACGCTGCTTTGAATATTACTGGCCGCCGCCAAGACATAATAATTAACCAATCTACACTGGATTTACTAATCGATAACCGTGCACACATACATAGTTCAAGATTTCCAAAGGAAATGGATATATAGTATTTGACCCAAGATAGAGCGCCAGATAGAACGTATGCACGCTAGTAGTTAATTATTCAGGACTATGATTGCATAGCCCATAAAATTGACCCACTGTTCAGAAATGTCGGCTATAATTTAGTATGCACTTAGACTAAGTGACTAATTTAAGTAGATTTAGGCCTTAAGTTATTCCAACTAATATTCATGCACTATGAAATGTACTAAAACCTCAGCTTGACGAACATTGGTTGAACAAAAACTTTAGGCAAGATCTGTTTAATCATTAATAATTATCCGCAACTTCATTCAATGAGATTGTATGTCTTCCACTTTAGTGGATGCTTTTCGATTTTCAATATTTATACTAACAATTAGAACGTCGCATTTTTATGTGTCGGAGATTGGGATTCTTATCAAGAATACTTCTAATAAAAATAAGTGACCACTGAAAATAGTCGATGATCGGTTTAAAGTAAGACTTTATCCGTTTATTAGTGGTTTGGGAATAGTATTTTCCTCATGTCAAATTTATTCTGATTGAGTCGATTCTGACTCTTATCATCTTCGCTCAACTGCGCACTGATTTCAGTCTGATGGATTTTTTTAGAGACAAATACCTAATCCTATGCGTAGATAAAGATTGGCAAGATGAGCAACCTCAACAAACACAGCTGCTCGGTTATTTATTTATAAATTTATTTTCCATGTGTTCAATACTTGCTTCTTCAGTAATTGCTGCCCACGTTCTTCATTGCGGAATGAAATTTTCAATATTAGTGATCAGAACGTCTAAGTAGGCATACCGGCTTTAACGAGCGGCTTTTTGGCGAGTACAATTGCATCATCAGGGAATCTCAGGTAGTTGCATCTTTTTGCTACCTATAGATCCTGTAATGATGGAGTCACCACAACAACACCTTTGGTCACTCTAAAATGCTCAGTAAATGTACCATAATTTTAAATTTTAGGGTGCGGTTCTATTAAATAGATTTTGTGAGACTTGTGAGATGATTGGGTATGTCCAGTTCCCAGACACACTGCCATTCTTTGGACAACTTAGAACGATTAAAAGTTGCTATTTCATACCATACGTAGGAAATATATGTAGCGTTGTTTTATTTCATTGATTTTGCAATTTGTATTGTGTTTAATTGTACATACTTTCCTGACTGTGTTTCAATTCCAAATCAAATGTAATTCCTGGGTTTCGGTCATTTATTGTCTCTATTTATCAATTAAAATACGTTTCGGTGTATTTTTCCACC
>NW_026018165.1:11749652-11762012 GCF_020466585.1 Dendroctonus ponderosae | reverse complement strand
TGTTAGGCCTAATTAATTTTGGAATGTTTTAAAGTGTTGCAATTGTGATGTATTTTAGTGTGTGATATGATGAGGCTGTTGACGAACTGTGATTGTTTTTTTAAATTATTGAAATTTTTTTTAACTATCTGTTATTTTAGAAAAACTGACAATAAATGACTAAAACCCAGGAATTAATTTTGATTTGGAATTGTGTTTAATTTTTGATCTTGTATCCCATATTAGACACAAATCGACTTGGCTATCTGCAATATTCCATAGTAAATATGGGTGTAATCTATCAACAATTGTCGGTAATTGTAACCGGTAACAGCATTATTGCAATTTTATTTAAAGTTACAGTTTTTTAATTAATTCTCTAGAGCATCTACCTAGTCGTTTTTGTGTTGTGTGTGTGTGTTTGTGAGTGAAATCTACCTTTAGAACATTAGTGCATGACTAAATTATAAATTCAGAAGTAGAATTGAGAAATAAAAACATCGACAAGATAGTATGTCTTCTTCTAAAGATAACACAAAAAAGGGTTTAAAGCACTTTCGTATAGCCAGCCGCTTCTATTTTTATTATTTCAAAAGTATACCTCTATTTATTGCACTAAAATAGGTACATTCCATTATGTTTTTTATATTTTTATATATGTATTCAATCGAAGGCCTTGAGGAAATATTTGACAATTCCTACGTATGTTTGTGACCATTATTATAATCCAGTCCTATTTTTGAATAAATCTAGGGATTTTGAAGTTAATAAAAGGGCTTACACTTTATTCTTTGTCGCTTAGTTTCCATGTAGCAGTTGTCAAATAGTGCAGATTTAAAGTATATTATAAATTGTAATTCCAGTGAGGAGTAAAGTTAAAAAGTGACCTTTCCACTATTCTTCTTGTGTGACAGTCGTGAAAAATTATTCAGTGTCCGTGGCAGCCAGAACAATAACTACATATTGAAAAACAACATAAATTATATTATTAATCGTTGCAGTTGATCTACAGCTGAAGCTATGCATTATCGAAATAATTAATTTCGCATAGCACAGTTAGATTTAATCCAGTTAGTCGACCCTTAGTCAATATTTCCTCACCAAGTTTATTAAACCGAAAGTAGTTGACTTATATCCCTGACTTGAAGAACTTTGGCCTTATTTATTAAATATGTTATATTCCCTTGTTCAAAACTTTCCTCTGCTTACAGCTGGTTAAATTTTTATGAGAAGAAAAATTAATTTCATATTTACACACTTTCCAGAATAGTTATAAATAAATAGTCTTAAAAAGTTAGAAGTAAAACATAAAAATACGTTAATTCAAAGGGTGAGAGGATTTTTATCATTAACGCGTTCGGTTTATGATTCATTTTTTTTTGTTATAAAAAAGCGTAAACAACGAAGTAACTCAATTAAATTTGCGAGACGCCCCAAATCTATTTTACACACTTAACCAAGTCCAAGTTAGTTAAGTGTGACATCGTACATCAATTTAATTAGTAGCGTGACCCCAATTTAAGCCACCCATTTATTATAGCTTGGTATTAGTTTGTCAAGGAAACTTAGCCGAAACTACATATTATGGGGCTATTACTGTTAGAGGATCTTATAATATTAAACGTTTTGGTTGAATATGGATAGTTGATCAAACTAATATTTTGAGCAAAAAAAATAAGAAAAGTATAAGCATTAAAAATAATCTATTGATCGCTCAGTCCAATAAATGCGTAGTGATACAAGTATCGGTTATTGGTTATGTGACAAAAAAGCACCCGCAACACCGGTTTTAGACCTACTAATTCTCATCAACTGTGTTTAATTTTCAAATAAAATATTCTAAAGTTTTTTGTATCTTGGTATTAAAAAAAATGTATTTTACTTTACGAGCATGATATAAATATTAGCACTGATATAGCACATGTCGAAAGTTCAGTAAACTGATAAATTTCTATTAACACTAAATCTGAGTATCTACCTACTCGCATTTCTTGACTTTGACCAAGAAATTCCTTCCTTGGCCTTCATTGACCTCTTCCTGCTGTCTCGCAAATAGTTTTCATTAAAATAAAATGCTCAAGGAAATAAATGTTTCATAGGTAAATTTGCCCTAACTTTGGAGCTGGATAGTTGTAAGCGAGTTGATTTCTGGTTGAAGAGTTGACTAGTCCAATTGTTCTTCTGCCGGTACGTGTTTTTAGTGTTTCAGATAAAATTAATTCTTACACCATAGAAAATAAAATAATACAAACTTTTTCCAAAGAAACAAATATGTTAAAAACCCATTTCGAATACATTCCGCTTCGGAGCACGATATAATCAGATGATAAAAATTCATTCAAATTATTTCCTTTCTTACAATTAGTGTAATATTTATTCTGTGAAGAATGTGCGTCGGTTTATGTATTTCTACTGTTGCTGGATTACAACTATTCAATTCACGTTCCCATCGAAAATTGCAAAATTTACAATTATAAATTTGTACGGTTGTGGATATTTGAAACTCCTTTTGGGTTCAGTGGTTTTAATCAAAACGGATTTTTGTTGTTTCTCCCTCTATATACATAAATCGGTTTAAAATCGCTTCTGCGATTTTATTTCGATCAATTACTTTTCTGATGTCTATCATTAAAGTTTTGTTTCCTGGCTTTTGAGAAAAAAGTCGCTCTACTCTACTCTGTGCTTCTTGTATATATTGATTTAGAAGATAGTTTGTAGATGTTACAGCGTTTTAAAAAGTATTTGTGTTCTTATATTCCTCTGGTTTAACCCGCCTATTATGTCAGCATCAGCATATCCTACTTTCGATTCGAGTGATGGTTAACATAATGCGGTCCATATCCAAATCCGACGGTATGAAAAGAATTATTAAGTTTTTTGTAGCGAACTGTTGGTATATTTTATGTTTCAGACTGTTTGGAGATCTTCCCAAGTCTACTGTTTACCACCGTTATATTTTTTAACTCTACTTTTTACCAACGTTTTCCATATATTTAAGTCAAAAGGTTCTTCCAAACTTTGCTGATATTTCATATAATTTGCAAAAATAACTTGGTTAATTCTTACGTTGCGAATAATTAGCAGTTGGACAATAATTGTGTAACTGTATTGTTTTCGAACTTGCGTCCTGTCTGGATTTTGCCCCTTTACTTGTAAGTGATAGTAAGTCATAAAATCGCTAATTGCGATTATTATTACACCGATAATAAAGACCCAATTTATTGAAGTCCTCTTTCCGCACACAATTAGCAGGTTTTCTAGACAACGATAGTTCTATACGTTAGCCATGTTTGGGTGCAAATAATATTTCCGAAAGGCATTATCACGCTGAAGCATTCAAGCATTAACCGACTAAGATATTAGCAACATAGACGCCCCTATGAAGCAACAATACCAAGTTCTTGAGTGTTACCAGTGCTAAGCTGCAAAGCGAATCGATGTGGATTAAGTAGATGATGCAAATGCATCTGCACGTTTATTGGATTAGACAACGGTATAACCTAAACGTGACCGCGGATAGGGTAGCTTTTGACGTACATTAATTAAATCGACATTCTGAGATCGGAATTTACCGATAGTTCCGAATTAATTTTGAGGAATTTTGTAACACTACATCGAATTTGCTAATACAAGGCTCCTGACGGATTTTGGTCCTTTTGATGTAATTCCTCTAACTAGCTCATATTAACTTAACTTAATAATAGATATGAGTTAAAACTGGAATGCAAATAAGTAAAACCGTACTTTAAGCTTCTATATGGTATGACTCCTTTGAAATATTTTTCACATATATGAAGTCAAACAAATTGTGCCACAACATGCTTTATTCCTAGAAAATATCCAGAGTGATTAAAAATTGCCGTGATTCCTCTGGGGGGTGTTTAGGATGTACAGGACAAACAGCAAAAAAGTCATTATTCTCAAAAACTGAGATTCCATTGGTAGGAAACCTGCTACATTAACATAAACACAGAAATGGTTTTCCGTGGCATTCCCCATAACTAATAACATTTTCACATATTCGGATAATACAAAAAGCTTCGAACTAAGTCACAACTTGACAAATGCTTGATATTCTTGACAAAAGCTATTTACTTGTATCTACCCGATAGTGACAAAAAACATCAGTGCTGCTTTGAAATTTTATCAAATTTTTTTTTGCCATAATTTCAAGCAAATATGGAAAATTTTCATTTCGAATACTTAGGTATTCCGATAGCTTCAATTTTTAAGCACAATATTAGGTAGTATTTAGATGTTTTCTTTGTATACTTTTACTACTTGATAAAATTAGAAAAAATGTTAAGTTATAATTCTTGAAAATATGTTTATAAGCGCTACAAATGAGTTGATAACTCTGACCGGAAATCTTGGTAGTTGTTCAACAGAAAAACTTCCACTAAAAAACAAATTCCTTTACATTATAACGAAAATCCGATCAATTTCCTGACTTTCATATTTAATATGCATCAGGCTTTCTCAAAAGTTTTCAAGTCCTGCAAAGTAGTATTCAATGATAAACTTAACAGCATACCTAGATAAGCTAATATTTATTCTGTCTATCGAAACAAAGATGATGAAGCTCAACTTGTTGCATTGTTAGTTTCAGAATATTATGTGAGCATGGAAGTATAGAATTTTACATTAATTACGCGAAGTCGGTTACAACTAAATTAACTTAGAAGCCTGCCAACTCAAGTTTTCAAGTTAAACTAGTAATTCAATATATTCGATGAAAAATTACTAATTTTCATGGAGGACACGTTGATGTATCAAAATCATTAAACTAGAGAGCTAAACATTTTTATGACAAAATGAACATTAAAGCATTTGTTTTGCAATTTTCAACTCTACCCATGTCACTTGTATCACGATTTGGTGTTTCGCATGGATGTTCATGTTGAGTTCGAAATAATCAAAGTTTTTATGCTTCTCTTTAATAATAAATCATCAGCAATGATTTACATGAAAAAGACATTGAATATTTTTATGGTTCAACTAACTTTGCATTTGCTTATTTCCTTTAAACTCATTACCATTTCCATTTCGTTTAATTAACTTTTTGTCATGCAAATTAACTATCTAGCACCCTCTGAAACTATTTCCATCAGCGTCCGTTTTAAGCTTTCGTTATTTCCAAATTAATTATCGCTTTTAGTTTAAGCTTCTTTTCGTCTTTCGGCTATTAAAATAGCAGCAAGATAAAGCTCTGATTGCACACTCTGAGATTTTCGTTGTATTTGTTATGCTCATTAAGCTGACAACAACTTAAACCTCACTTCGCTAGCGCTAATGTATTTTACTCATTAAGTGATATTCCGCCGATATTGCTTGATCGAGTTAATAGTTGTCCTTGTGTATCAATCGTTTTAATAATAGTATATTCTGAGATAATTAATATGTGTTTCAGCCGGTTCACTTCAGATAATGCAATATAATTTCGTAGAACAGTAGATGTTTGGCATAAGCAAATAATATTTGTCCATCTCAATTAACAGACTAGTTTCAAGTACACTTGGTTTGCAGTTTGGTATTTGATCAATTAATACCCAATGAAACTTAAGAAAGATGTACTATATGAGTGTTAGATTCTGCCTCAGTCTAAGGTTCCACTTTGCCTCTATTGCTTCATTTGGTTGTTGTAGTCTTCATTAATAAACGCCTTTCTGTTGCAAACTCTTACAGAAAAATGAATAAAAAGTTGTATTCGTTGCGGGTTGGCGCTATAATTTTAAAATAAGTTCACACCAGGCATCAACTTTACAAACTTTTTGCTAAATACCGCTTAGTTTAATTAAGGTGAGTATGACCCAACCTGGACCTAGTTCAATGAAGGTTAAGTCATAAATCACACAATCGAATTAAACAGATCAAAATTACACTCAAACAAATATTATCTATTGAATGTTTTTCTCAACCTCTTTAGGAACAGCAATCTGACAATTTACAGAAGCGACCCTAATATAATATATAATACCACTAATACCACCCTCAAAATTTATCATTTAGACATGTTGATTTTTCTAAGGATTTCTTGATTCTTTTTTTTTGTAAATATTCGAACTCTTCAGATGTTGTGATGAGATAAAAATATAGTAAAGATGATGGACACCAGTGAAAAAAAACCCTTTCCCTTCAACTTCGCAAATGTTCGCTTTTAGTGTGCAGTAAGGCGATGCGGATAACCTATTTCCATCAACCGCTATTTACTAAAAAGTATTTCCTACTCTCATTCGTTAAAGTGTCCGTTCATTTTAAGCAGATTTAAATTAAACTGAGAAGGGTTGTTAGGTGCAAAACTTTTAATGACATAAATAAGTGAGGGGCTTAAATATAAATTAATTAATTCGCATTAGTTGCTGACTATAAAATCACAATTATTGTTGCCAACTGAGAGAATCGAAATAGGTCTTACAACTTTTTCAGTTACTCATGACTCTCAAATGAATATTAGTTCTAATAGTATAATCATCTTACACTAAATAAAAGCCACATCTTAAATACTATTTAAAACGTTGTGCGAGTCGAGGTAAATATTCCCTATATTAACAAATAATCATCTTAATTGAGGCACTACTAAAAATTAAGACATTACAATCTGTATCACTGTACGAATCAAACAAGTAATCAATTGCTGAAAGCAAGTTATATGCAAAGTTGTTATAAAAGACAAAATTAAACTTTCAATTCGAAATTCGAATCATCGTAAATGGCGACGCTTTCCAGAAAGATAGTATCAAGCTGAAAAGGTGATAATTTATTGAAGAAGACGAACTCAAATATAATTTGAAAGTAAAAAATAGCAGCATCAAGTTTATACCCCGGAACAGTTTTGTCAAATATAAAGGTAATACCCACAAAACCGGATTAGAAAATTGTCCTTCCACGCTGAAAATTATATTTTCTTGATGACCCGAGTATGAGAGGGCAACGGAATAAACCAAGTGAAGTGAGCTGAACCAGAATACAATTGGAATATTGTGTTTGGCACGAAACTTCGCTTTCCAACGATAAACTTTACAGGAATTTCGAGAAATAATAGTTTTCTTTTTTCGTTTGATAAATCGGTTTTCCACCCCTTAACTGTGCGGCATTGCCGTTGCTATTTTTCCAAATCTGATATTGTTTAGGAGCCCTTTCATGGTAAATTAACTACGATTTTACTTCCAAGCCTTTGCACTTGTTACCACATTAACGCTGTTAGAGTATCGTTTAGAAAGAAAAAAGAACAAAATAAATGGTCATGAAGGAGTCTATGTGGGTTCTAAATGGTAAAGAGTACATCCAATATTGTAACTCAGTTGGCATCCGTATACTGTACTTGTTTGTAGGCGATATATTACTGCTTATAAGTTAATATAATATAAACACTGGGCCTCCAGGTTGGAGGTTGACGAGTTGGACTAGCCATCAATGACTTGGAAAAAAAGGTTATGCGACAAATCCCAATGAGGAGCCTCGGAAGCATGGACCGACTAATCGACAATGAAGTAAGCAAAGGAAACGGTCAACAATATGTGGAACATGGAACGAACAGGAACTCTATAATAAACTATGGGAAGTATAAGAGCAGGCAAACAGTGTAAAAGGCGATATTTTTTGTCCCATTGAAACAAATAAAAAAGACAGAAATCTATTGTTAGATAATTACATGTTAATATGGTCTGGAGTAGAAAAATCAGACAGAGCCCAATATGGGGTTGTTGTGCTAATCCGAAAAAGAAGTAAAGAAGAGATGTAAAGTGGTTTGGGATAGATCATTTCGAATAATACTGTTACATCAAGATTTTGCAATTAACTTCACAATTTCATAATAGTCTCTGAATTCCTAGAAACCTGCTTGATTACTCAGCAACCTGAATTTTGTACCCTGAGCATTTTTCGTAAACCTGAGTATTTTTCGGCCAATTTTCATCATTTGACGCGAATGATGCACTTCGCACATATTTGTTGCAATCATGTATAAATTTCCATTTTTATGTCCAAAAGCAACTGTGTAGTGTCCACAAAGACCACCGGAATATCGGACACTCATAGACCAAATGGTGTAGTTTAGCTGCACAACGATATTTGACGACTTAATAGCCTGGAACGCCAGTTGAAGAGATCATCTAAAAGAAACCTATCAAGAAAATAAAAAAATAGGTGGTGTCAACTCTTCGCAAGAGTAATATTTGTAATAATGTTTCGCTCGGAAGCTATTGACCAAAATACTAAATGTTGTGGAAAGGCGATCGTTAATGGCATTAGTTAATTCGTGACACAGATCATGTCGTCACTGAGTGGATTGGAATGTAGATGATGGCAAAACCCAATTATTCGCGGACTGCTTTAAATAAATCCGGTTTTGTAATCTGAATAATTTCAGTTGGACTTTTTTTTAACAAAAAAAGAACAGCAGAGGTTTATTTAAAAATAAACAACACATTCCTTTCTGTAATTCTCACATCTTCACTTTTTCCACCCGATATGCTCTGTATTTCGTTGTCCATCGTCCATTTTATTGCAGGTGACGTGCTGCGTTTGCACAAAACTTTCTCGTTTAAAATTTTATCTCTGCACTTTTAAACTAGTTTCGTATTGTTTGCCTTGTCGATTGCCATTGCACCGATGTAGGTATAGCAGAAAGTTTTGTTGTTCCATTCGATCCTTTGTGTTGCGTAGCGAGACACACAAGTAGGGCGAATTTTGAATTTCAATTTTAAAGTATTTAAAAAGAAGCTCGACTTTGATTGCCGCCACTTTCGTCTAGATAACCTTGTTAGCTAAAGGCTAAAAATAGTAAAAGTCTGTTTAGTTAGCCCGATTCTATTGGATTTTCGTCTTGGAAAAAACATACCAACTGAAAATTGTTCATAAACTAACTCTGTTAAAAACGGTAGTTCTATAAATTTTACTACTTTGTATATTTTGATAAATCTCGGTCTTGACTTGATAGTAGCCATGTTCCAAGCAAAAGTTTGAATACGAATGATGGTAAGATACAGAATAAGAACAAAACAAACAAAACAAACAAACAAAACAGCGAATTGAATTTGTTTATTTAGATCTTAATAATATTCAAGGTGGTCAAAAAATCATCTTGCATATTTTTAAAACACAGAACCGGTGCGTGTACCTGACCTCAAGGCATATTTTATTTTTATTTTTGAAGTTTATGTCTGTTATTGTTCTTACCCTAGAGCATAAAAAAGACTAAAAACCATACTGTATGAGCATAAAATTATACCAGAGCATTAATTCGGTTTCCGACAAATGCCCGACACTACAGAACAACGGAGCATCCGAGAGTAAAAGCAACTGTTCAGCTGCATTCTTGAACATATCAAAAGCCTTTGATAAGGTGTGGTCCAAGGGACTGCTATGGAAGTTGAAAATAGTTCTCCCGTACCCATATTACTTTCTACTTAAATCGTATCTTATAACAGGCACTTTGTAGTAAGGCAAAACAAGGAATACTCGAAATTATATCCTATAGAAGCAGGCGTTCCCCAGGGAGGCGCGCTGGCACCCCTGCTGTACTCAGTCTACACTGAAGATCTCCCCTCATCCAATGAAGTTCTGATAGCATAGATAGAAAAACATGCAGATGATAAGGCCATTTTAGCAACTCATGCGAGCCCGACGATGGCATCAAGAAACCTACAAAACATTTCGGACAGCATCCAAAACTGGTCCAAAAAATGGCGAATCATTGCCAACGAAATAAAGTCGACACACATAAGTTTCACTAAGAGGAAATTTTCACTATAAGGCCTTCTGTTGGCTCTATCATTGTTGACCAACAATTTCGGGACACCCGGTATAACGACAGTATCAGTGATAAAAGGTTCAGCTTCATCTATCTATAATAGCATCTGATTCTTTTTGTGTTGATGAGCAGTGAAGCAAAAATAGTTATGCAACAAACTGACATGTTAAAGTATAACGCACTTTCCGAAACAATGGAGAAAAACTTTCAATATGACGTTACAGAGTTTCCCATGTAATTCCAAAGTTTCAGGGTCTCTCACAACTACGGGCAAACAAAATTTGCCTATCCAATTCCAGCTAAATTATAATTCCGGTGGCATTGTGTTCGGGTCACAAATACCCGTTTCCATAATTCAGAAGTTACACACCTAAAATAAAATTCACCGTCATAAGTCTTGACCTTTTCAAAAAAAAATTGTTCTTTCTGCTTTTCCTTCTGGTGGATTCAAACTCGATTTGCCGGTTCGCTGAAAGTCAATTTGCAATTCTCGGCGGTTTTGCTGCTCGTTGTTTCAAAAGATAAATTTGATAATTGCTGGACCGGACGAGGAAAATGGTTTAGTTTACACTTGAAAGTAAGGTACATCATTTAAAATAAAGCATATTTGATACTTATAGACATCTTGATTTTCCAAGAAACTATATAGGGCGATTCACGTAGACCGTGCATTAGTTTACCAACTTACCAGTGGTTTTAAAAAAATTTAATTTTGATTCCGGTCTTAACAAGGTGGCCGAAACCATGTGAAATCTGGAAGCTCAAGCTAACTACCCAGATGACCTTAAGGTATCCACTTTGTACCATATGAGTACATGCAACCTACAAGTAATGACATTAAAAAATGTGAAAAAATCAGTTTTTTTCCATAACACCTAACTTTTTTGGTCCTGCTTAGTTTGGTTTCTTATTGTTTAATCACAGCAAAATTTTGATCCAAAAGCTGGACCAACTAAATTTGTTGATACCATTTCAAAAAAAAACGAGTTGTTTTATATTGAAGAGGAACCAAATTTACGAGTGTTTTATATCAACCACTTTCAAGTTAAAATACAACAAAAGTCGCTAAACAACAATGAATATCAGGCCCCAAAAAAATCAAAATTTAGAAGAAAATAACGTAAAAACGTAAACTCGTACGTTTTCACGCAAGTAGTCTTGTCTTGTCAAACCCTAATACTTATAACACGTCAAAGGTCATTCGAAACGAATTTGTGAGATTGATTGACAATTATTTTATGCCTCGTATCACGATATTTGCAGTTAACCTCTAACATTGTTAAGTGGCAAGAAAACCGAAATAATTTTTTTCCCAAAAACTATGAATGCTGCAAGATTTAACAAAGAGCACAAAATTGTGAATAAATGATTAGTGCATCAAACAAAAAACAAAAAAATGAGTTGATTTCATCAACCAAATAAAAAGTTCTGCTAGTTTTTGTACCACGACACTCAAGAATTCACCACTTGTCCCAAACCGATAAACTCGATTGTTTCATCAAAATATGAGTCTTACATAAGAAGAAATTCACAGCGACTTTTACTAAAATCCATCGTACCATTTTCTCGATATTTCAAAAAAGATAATTTTTTGAAGAACTGACTATCAATAGCAGAGGATTCGGAGCTTTTTTGTTAATAAAAGTTAGGTCAGATCCTCTTCTTTTGATGCAAATAATATCGCAGTATCCTTTTGAGCATGTGCTTATGGGACAACTTGCATATCAATTGATATAGAATCCATCAATATTGAACTTCATTGCCTGTTAGTTCACTTGCTCAGCTAATCCACAACTAGAATTTATAGCTCGAACGCTAAGTAAACTTTCTCTATCCATTTATGTTTTCACAGGACTCGAGTTCCTACTTAGGTCTCCTTATTCTGGAATTAATGTAAATTAATGCGTTCTAGCTGCTTTGTAATTAATCATTGAATCAGCTTCATTAGGTCGAATTCATAAACACGATATAACATATGATTATCTGGGCTAGAACTTGAACTAATTATCGTTACCAAGTTAATAATGTTGAACGATTATATGATTTACCACCATTCAAGGCTTTTCATGAATAATAGATAAACTGCATGTGACCCGGAAAAGTGGATTGGTTTAAAAATTAATGAAATGACAGGGTCGCCAAAAAATGAAGATATTCTTTTTATCGGAGATCAGAGAACCGCACGCAGCAGCTTTTCCTTATTAATTAAAATATGAGTTTCATAAAATCGATTAAAATTCCAGTCAGCACACCCGGTGCAAGCCGAAACGAGAGTTTTGGTCTATGCGTGAACCGAAGCTAAATCAACATTAGGGTGAAGTACCGACGAAATTACCTGCATTTCTTTGATTTTTTTCAACAACCCGATTTTCAGTTTTGCACACAAAAATACTGGCTGCAATTCATTATTTGGTACATGTAGCTGCTATAGTTACTAATACAGGGTGATTCAAAATTGGCGTCATTCCTTTTAAGGGTCCCTTGGGGAGTACGAGAAAAAAATTGAAATTTTTTTTTTCCAAAATTTCTAGAAGATATTAACAGTTGAAGATCGAATTTCAACTTTGTTATTAAGCATTATTTAAAAATGGTTCCATGTTCCGAATCAGGGCGTTCCAGGGGCAGAGCAC
>NW_026018165.1:11664935-11748653 GCF_020466585.1 Dendroctonus ponderosae | reverse complement strand
CATTCAAATTAACATCCTCTTGTCGAGATGGACACAGATATTGTATCCGCTCTTATTTTAACGTTTCGAAATACTTGAGATTAGTGCAATCAGATAATGAATGCCACTGTTTACCGTTGCAGTAACCTAATGCATATTCCCCATTTAAAACAACAGAATTTTCGATGCGTAATAAATTTTTTTGCCACTTCAATTCGACAAAATCTCTCTGGATTACCTTCCTATTCATTATGATTACATTCCATGTTACATCCACAAAATTTTTCCATTCATTTTCAGGAGCGCCAAGGTAATACCTTGTCTCTCCTGAGTATTGAGTTCACTATTCCTGTAGCGCTTTGTATGGCCATCACGTAGGGTTTTCCACCCCAGTTGTTAAATTACTCTCCCTCAGCCGAAAGAATTTCGCTAATATTTGTCATTTTCATTTATTTTATTGATATGTCGGGCTGCTTCGAACAATAGCCTAGACCATGTTTACAAGAAAATGGTTTTATCTGTTCTAACGTCTTACTTTGTCTAGACATTTCTTCTGATTCCCTTTGTTGTTCGATTAGAATTAAAAGATAAAGTGAGCCATTCTGACAGGCAATTGTTATTTGAAACCAGCAACAAAGCAAAAACAAACACATATAAAATAGTGAAATAACAATTCTTAATAAAAACATTTGATTAGTGAGTTTGATAAATGAGTCGGTCTAGAAATACAAGCATGAGAAATCATGAATTGAAATTATACAATTTTGGAACGGTCTGTTACCAATCTGCCATTGAGTCTAATACTACGAGTAAAAATTACAAGAACACAAGAGAGCTGGAATTTGAAGAATCGACCTTCTTCCTGTAGATACTTCATCATCTGATATTTAAGAAGCAACTAGTATTTACGTCATAGGAGGCAGATTACATTTAAAAACGTTGTTGCTGATCTTCTCATCTAGTTTTTTTTGCAAATATATCAGTTTTTAATAAGAGTTCGGAAGGAAAATCGGATATTCCATCTCCTAAAATGGGATATTGCTTTATTCTTTCTTCTTTTATTCTGTTTCTCTTATAATAATAATAGCAATAATAATATTATTATTATTACTATTATTATTGTGTCTCTTGTAACCAGTAAGGTTACTGAAATATTGCAAACCTGCAACTTGAAGGAAGAAAGCATCTACATATAAAAGCAAAATGAATTGACTATTTAAAATGCAAAAACGTTGAGACAAATTGACTTGCAAATTGAGAGATCAGATGAATTAAACAATTCATTTTTTCTATGCAGAACTGAATTCCACTTTAAAGCATTAATCCAATTTCGTTTCAGAAGTTCATCAATGTCATTTCTTAAAATATTAAACAGCAAATTTTCAAAAGTAAGACGATTTATTAAAATAATATGGAGAATCTTTTATTTCGGACCGCTGGTTGTAAACTCCTTCAGTTTAAGGAATGCTAAGTGTTAAAGCTGTATGTGAAGGTCTGAGCTAAAGCTGTATGTTGTTGAAAAAGCTGTTAAAACCATACCAGAAAAAGAATTGCTTAAAATCGATCAGATTGTCAATAAAAACACGCCACGCATAAGATATTTTGTAGTAATACAGGCCACAAAATAATATATTGCCCATCTTTACGTTTCGTGAAATATGCAAGACTATTCACTAACAAACTGGGACGAATTAATATCCGTTCTCGCAATTTATATAATATAGAGAACATAAACACAACTTGGATAAATGCAAAAACAATTAATAGACAATGTGATAGTTGATGCATGTATTATTAATCCAAGACACAAACGTATGTATTTGAAATGTGTGTGATTTGATTGCAGTAGATGTTTCCGATGTTTGACCACCGACGGAAAAACATTCGAGATGGAACAAATCCGAGATGATTTATGTATTGACAATTATAGTCATTATAATGTGAACATGTCTGATAATCCATTGAAAGATCATTCAATCCCTGAATAAAAATCGGTTTGAGTATATTTTAAAAACATTGAACTATTCACTTAGAGTGAGGAAATTGAATTTCTGAATTTAATTCAATTACATGTTACGTCAAGTGCGAATTGCATTCAATACAAGTAAGTAATATTGTCGTTTTAGCATTTTATAATGATGGAAATAGTTCTTATATTTGCGAATTCAAGTTGCAAGTCGACTTTATTACTTAGACTCGTTCAAATCGCTGAAACCAATACAATAGAAGTTGAAAGGACAGCAATTTCTAGTATTCTATTGTTTGCTAGGTCAATTGTACTGCGGAATGCTCTCTGTGGGCCCCACTGCTATTCTTTCTTTGCATTGAATGGATTCCAACTAACGCTCATGTGTGTTTCGGATTTCAATTTGTATACGACTTCAAACTTAATAAAAAATTCGTACATTGGCTATCACAAATGCAATTCACCGGGTTATCTGATGACAGGATTGAAAGTTAGCGATATATTAGTCCTCACCACTGTTTCTTTACTTACTATTTATTGTGCAATGCTCGTCAAATATTTATAATTATATAAGTATCGGAATAATTACGGCCAATAAGGCGGCCACTTTTTAACTCAAAAATTCACTAAAAATTGAAATTTATATTCGAAACATGCTCGGACAGAGGAACTTTTTATTCGAGGACACATTAAGGACGTATCGTCGCTCCGTTCACATGAACACTCAACCGGGGTGAGTTAAACCTCTAAAATTTTATATTTAAAGTATAATTGAGCAGAAAATGGTTTCAAAATTTTTTTGCATCTCAATATAATGGTACCCAAACACCGCTGCGCAGACATTTACTGTTTACGGAGTTTGAGGGTGGCCACCGTAAAAAATGCATGAAATGCCAAAAGATTTTTTTTAGTATCTTTATCACGAGAATCAAGAGTGCTTTCATATACAATACTAGTTGAGCTTTATTTCCATTTAAACTTTTAGGAGCTTATCTCATCCTGGCTAGGGTGCTGATGTGAAAGGAGTTAATAAAGAAGCTATGTTGTCTGTGTCCAAGTATTTTACAAATAATATAAATTGCCAACTACCCGAAAATGACTATCTTTCGCTTTAGAAGGACCGCCCTGTATATAGCTGCCAAATACGCTCTAAAACTAATGAATTTAATGCGTATATTTTATTAAACGTTCAAGAACTAAAACAAATTATGGTAAAGTTTCATGTAACACACTCAAATGAGAAGTGAAGGATTAAGACAAACAGGCAACTTTTGTAATACTGTTAAAATTACACCAGTTTGAAAGTTGTTTTATATCCTTCTTGTCAACAGTAGCATGAAAACTTTAAATGTAAAGGCGAAATTACGCGGGGCTTCCAATTTATGTTCGTATTTAAATGTTCAGCTTTCGATGAATTCATAAGAACGCTAGGTAAATATTTATTGGCGCTCTCCTTTTTGAGGAGTTTTTATGCAACCTGTACATTGGTTGTGGAAAAAACGTTTCTTGCTACCCAACACATTCTTCATATGTAACTAACTATAACCTACAATAAATAATAGGCGATTATCACAGCTTTTCTCAAGATAGCTTGTCTATTTACTCGGCAGTTTAAATTGGCTATTGTTTTAAAATCTTATATGACAGGATAAGCCGAGTTGTTCAAGTGGAACCTCGAGTCGCAAGGCTTATGAAGACCAAAACTCCGCTGCAAGTTTCCGTGCAAATGCCATTTACTTAATAGTCTGCTAACTTTAATTTTAGCAACATGCAGAATTTGAAAATAAGTCGTAACGAACGCCGGATGATTTCATAATTTGCTTTGTTAGTTCAGAGTTTTGCATTTCGAACTGGAAAGCAGAGATTAATGCAGACTTTGAATACGCATACAAACAACCACACAGATATCAAGACGGACTTCTAATATATGGCGATAGTCGAGGGCGAATCAAAAGGTTTACCTTGTGAACCGAAATATTTTTCACATAATTCGTATCAAACACGACCGACAAGGCCTTATAACATTTGCTCTAATAAGTCGGAAAATCAAATCACTTTCGTAAATCCCATTTATTGTTCGCCATTCTATTAAATAGTCATACCTTCATTAGCTTTTGCTCCCGTCTCTCAATTTTACACTTCCACTGCTCTCGCTCTTTTGAGGCTACCGTATGAAGCTCTTTTAGCGTAATAAACATTCTGCTCTCAACCTGAAACTTTCTCTATAGAGCAAACTTTTGATAATATCATATGCATAGTGCAAAGATAAAAGGATCTCGGTTTATTTGATGTCGATGTAATTATCCTCGACGGCGGTTTTTGTTTCGGTTAGAAATCCGAAACCCTAGGATGGACTAGAACTGTAATGGTATTCACACGGTTGCAAAACATCTCAATTAAATTAATTTGAAGTTCGTGAAACATTCATTATTAAATTTTTCATTGGTACAAATAAATCAATTTTTTTATCCAGGTCTTGACTAAGAAAATTAATATGGTCTGAATATCAAATATTTTAATTTACTTCCCAATAAACTACAACAGTACACGTGATTTTTCATTCCTGGGACGCACATTGCAGAAAAAAATTACACTAGATTATTCTCGTCTGTGTCTTTTTTCAAGCGTGTGAGGGTCGTTTAAGGAAAAGGGGCTATTCCATAATTCAGAAGTTGTCCATTACAAATGTGGATACCGAAGGACATTATCGTTGGACATTATGCTACCCGAAGCAGTGTTCTAACCCTTACTTAAAGAAAAACTGCCCTCTAAGACCTTTGCGGGTCGAAACTTGATTTGTCGGGCTGGTCGGCAAAGGACAGCTTGCGAATTTAAAATATGCAGAGTTTTTATGTGGATTGAGAACGAGATTGGAATACCAAATTAGGGTATTCGGAATAGATTGTTCCCTGATTTTTATAGAGCTGCAAACTTGAAATCGTTGCAACACAGCTAATGCATTTGCTAGCTATCAAAACTGCTGAAACCAGGTGAAATAATAAAACTTTGAAGTAAAACTTCGATGTGGAATAAGGTTTAGTTTCAAACTTTTTAATGGCTTAACAGATGTTTTAGTATGAATTGATCATGCATTTATAATTATATTTGGCTCACAGATAGCGAGACAAATTGAAATCAAACTTAGTTTTTGAACTTTTGAACGTTTTCATATGCGGGATGATTCAAAATCGGTAAAATTGTTGTTATTGGGGCCTACTTGAGCTCTTCTGCCCTTATATTAGTGTGGAAAACGAATTAAGATTCGAGCCAGCAGATTCGAAGCCAGATTCGAAAAGCAGAGTGATACTACATCTTTACCGTTCTGTCGACTGCACAGTTTTTAGTTAGCACTTTTTAAAAATCCTGTATGTCTTACAAATAAAACATGTTTTTATTAAATGGAAACTAACATAAAACTGCGTAGGTTATATCTGTTTATTTAAATATGGAAAAGACATCGTACGTTATAAAACACTACTGAAATCGAAAAGTAAGAAATAACAAACAAACTATGAGAATTCTATGTCTTGCAGTCACTTGAGTTACCATGAAACTCGCACACGAATTGCACAAAAGCCAGTTGTTTTGGCAGCTGCAACGTGTAGGTAGGTACACTTTTTAAATTAGCAGAGGCTGCTTTTATAAGCTATACTTCTTGATTTGAAATTATATCCATTAAAGGCAAATTTTCTTAACTAATTATGCACTGATTACAAATGAAGAGCTGCCTGAAAATACCATTTTTAAATACTAAGACCCTATATAAAATAAATATGACTCCTCGAATGAAAAACAGCAACGTATTTATACATATTGGTGGCCTCATTTGTGTTGAAAGAACGTATTTAGAATAAAATCAATAAAAGTTTAGTATTTCCCTGCAACATTTGGAATTTGCGATCACATGAACGCTGTGGAGTTTTCAAACAAAATAGTTTAACAATTAAAATACACATTTTTAGCACTTGGTGGATTGGAATATAATCATTTTAGGACATGCACTTTTCAAATTGAATTTGGCTCTGGATTCACCTCTTTCATTTTTACCATTCATTGAGATTCACCTCAACCGAAAAATAGTATGTAAACAAGCATTTTCCATGTGCATTGATTAATCTATTTATATAAAATATTTCCCACATTTGGCCAAACTATGAGCATAAAATTTTAAATAATAAATTGACCAAATCGACAATAATTGTATTCCACGGAAGTTAAATATGACAAAACAATATATCTGAAATTATTGCTTGCAGCAAAATTGGACACAACAATTACGTTTAATAACGTGGATGAAGGCCGCATTATGATATTATTTTCCATTGCGATAAATTTTAAAAGCGTTTATTCGAATTTATTTTAATTATTTTCTGTGTATTCATTCAATTAATCTCAATACGGCAAAAATGTATCTGCTGATTTTAAAAACAGACGAAAAGTTCCGCTTTAACGTCAAAAACATAATTCGCACTACAGAAATCAAAACCCAATTAGCCGCTTTTCAAATACAAAGACATAAGGAATAAACCAAAGTGAGAGGTTTTGTCATGCGATTTTTTGTATACGTGATTATTTAATTCGCTGTTGATGTCTGTAGAAGCCTTAAGGACCTGTTTAAGAGAACCAGAAAAGATTTTGAAAAAGTCAAGAACAATTGAAGAACTATTGGGACTGTGCTCAGATCCCAAAAATTGTAACAAATTTTAGCTATACCAAGTTTCCGATATGCTTGACAACAAATGCTATCGGGATACAAATATTACAAATTGTTTGTTCGAAACTGAACTGGAATTGAGTATTCTGTTAATCCGTTTTAAATAAATTAATTCATATTTTGAATGCAGAAAAACCCTTCTCCACGTGAACCAATAGGATCTTCCTAAACTATATCTTTCATTTGCGACCAAATTTAAGAATCCAGAGGATCGGATGTTGTCATATAAAAATTCCTCGACAAGTAAAAGTCGGCTCATAGTTAAACAATTTTTTTTCTAAAAAAGTACTAATACTTTTATAAGTCGAATCATTTGTGGTTCTTGTAGAAAATGGGTAAAACGTTAACAAGCAGAAGGCTTTTGCGACATCAAATTCTGTACAAAAGTAAAGCAAATTAAATATATTTTTTTCAGAATTCTCCACACCGTTGGCTGAGTTGAAACAGAGATTTTCAATATATTGACATGAGAAACGAATTAAAATTACGACTTTTAACAGTCTATCTCCGAAAATATAAACTTTCGGATAAGGCATCCTTGCATCAATAACCACCGTTTGACGTGTAGTAGGATCTCCAGTTTTCGGATTTTCCAAAAATTATTATATTAAGAAATGCATAGTAACTGAGGAACTATTTAGTTATTATTAACTAAAGCTGGAGCAAAATTATTCCTTGAAGGATTGAAATGCAATGCATGTAGTTTTAAACACTTTCCAACGAAAAGTTTTCCAACCTACCAGATAATGATTTATCTTCAGATAATACTTTAGGATTTCCTTGATAGATGGATTTCCTTTAGGATGGCGTCAAGAGAAAAGAACAAAATATTTAATCTAATCACAACTCAAGCAGCGGTACACTTACTTTACATGTCTGTTTGTCAAATTATTCGAAAGGAAACATTTTCAAAAGTAGCAGAAAACATGTTTGATACAAAATACAAGAAAAATCGAACAGGCATTTTTGAAAAAGACTTTCTCCCTAAATGTTGAATGCCCGTATGTAACAATAGGCCCGTCCGTGAATCCTGCAACTCTCATTATTTGCACGAAAACAAGAGAACAATCCAAGCGCACGTCTACTTATATGTAACAAGGTTGTAGTGACATGGAAAACAATGACACAAAGCTACGCTATGTTTACCAAGCTGCATAAAGGCAAGTTGAGTTTCTTTCATAAATAGAGATATTTAGAGACTTTCACAGCGACTCAGTACGGTCGATGAGCAAAAAAGCTGAACTTGAAATCATCGTTATATAAGATACATTTCTCTCTTCCCTAGGAGTAGATAGGTACATGTAGGTTGACGTATTATCTTGAAAAGTACATTTTTCACTTTAAGAGAATCTGTTCAACGCAGCATGTTCAACAGCCACTAAACCACAATTTTCTATTAGTTTTAACAGATTGCCTCTGTTGAAAGCAATTAGTCCAATGTTCAAAGTTTTGATAATTTAGAAACTAGCTTTGTTATTAAAGGGAACAAACTCAGCTATAAACTGACGTCGTAATAGTCTGTATATGAATCATATACGTGTAATAAAAGTTGTTTAAATGTTTTATTTGTTTGTATGTAGTGTAAAACGTTAACATGTTTCCTTGTAAATAATTTGTTATTTTTATGTCTACTGAATGTACTCTGTCCTTAACATCGCGGCTGCAGGTTGTGGAAGAACTTACATTGGAACCGAGAAGAGATCAATTGGAACCAAGCTAGAAGAATTTTCTCAAATTTTCGCAAAGAACTACCGGAAATGCATCCAGAGGGCAGAAAACGAATCCAAATTGAATTGAAAATATACGAGCTCTCGATAATTTTTAAAAATGAATTTGCATTGAATGAATTCCACATGCCCCCTCGGAATATCACTAAATTTCATTGATGAATTCCTCACAACCTAAAGCATATTGTCCATCCTTCGAATTTAAAATTGGTGTCTAACGGGCCGACCAATCCAATTCTGGGGTCCGGAAAAGGTCGCCCAGATAGTTTTTACATGAAAACTATGTTGGGAAATGGTCGGGCATTGTATAATTTTATTTTTGGTGGCAGGCACCTGCACAGTTAACTTTTGAATTATGGATGCCGCAACTTGTAGGAAAGGTGGAATAACAGACGCAAAAGGGTTCGCTGGAACAATAAGAGGAGTTCGAAAAATAAATATACGAGACGATTGTAAAAAATATTGAAACCAATGAAATCGAACTAGGAAAAGTTTTGGTGGACTTGAATAAATAAAAGATCAAAGACACATTTACTAGCACAACAACGTATCTAAGAAATGCATATTACCGTTGTGTCAATCATTAATAATCCATATTGCTGACGTAGAATAACTAATTGATTTCAGCTGGTTTTAATATCGATTCCTTAAATTCCAATTATACCCATACAAAATTTTGGCGTTAATAAAATTTAACTCATTTTCTTGTTTTGATTTTGGCACCTAGTTTAACTATCGACATTTAAATTGAAAACATTTAAACTAATGGTACGTTATAAAAGACAAAAATGGGCGAAAGCTCGGTCGAAGACCGTTAGTGTAAACAATCACGAAAACTTGGTGCACATTAGTTTTGGGTTTTGTTCAATGTAAAGGGTTTGAATGGTTTCTCAAAAAATTTCATACACATCCTTCCTGCATAGAAACCATTTTCAACAATCATATGTACATAAGAACTTGAGAAATAAATTATTTTGCTATTAATAAATTATACTTTTGCTTAGCTCAACAGTTTGCAATCAACCTGGATGACAATTTCATCCTTATCTTTATAGCATTTGCACCTTCCACCAATTTCTTCCAGTCATTAACAATTACTTATCTGCCATATATAAAGGGCACATTACTTAAGTAACTTTTATTCTAAAATTTAAAAACATATTTGACAAGTTGAACTGTTGTGCAAGAACGGTTCTAATAAACGGTAAACTACGTTAAAAGTGGAAATTAAATTTAGAAACTAATTTCCGAAATAAAAGTTAACGGTGGAACGAATAAAACATGGCTTTCTATTTCTCGGAATGTGTAAACAAACTTTTTGAGCAGCAAAACAATACTCTTCGAAGTTTCGTTAAGTAGTTTGGTAGATCCCTGCAGCAAACAGTTTCCAACGACGGCATAGATAGAGGAACGAACTCTGATGTTAAAGTAAAATTAAATTGCAAGTTTTTGTCGACTACTGCAAACTTTTATTGCTATTATGTAGCTGAGCATCTAAATAATTTTGCATCCATATATTATAATAAATAATAGCAACAAAAAACTAACACCGGCTATGTTATATGAGGCCTACAAACCTTTTTCATTCTTGACCGGTTTAGGATTATTAAAAATTTGTTTAGTTTCCAATCAATTAGTAATTTACTTTCACGTTGATTATTCTCTAAACAACGTTTCGCTTTTCCTGAAAGTGACATATGGACTGATATTAAATAAATGTTAAAACCTGTTTTCATTTGATAAAAAAACTGATTTTGTAGGTTCAAATAGAAATCTAGTTACATACATACATTGAAAATGAGTTATTATCATAAATTTTATAAGTAGGTATTAAAAACTAACATATGCGTTCTATATGGTTTGGCTATACCACGAAAACGTTTTTTTAAGTGTTGCATTGCTGCATTTATTGTCCAAAATGGTCTCGTGGAGTTTTACCTATTTTTTGCCGCATTGCATTTGCAAAGCCCGAAAAACACTTCTGATTTTACTTATGATGTTATGTTATTTATTGCCTTATATGAATTGGTCTCTTTTTTTCATACCCAAATACATATATCCATTTAATGCGTAAAAAAATKKAATRTGTTGKCTGCACACGCACACGATGTGCTACATCATTCTAATTTTCTAATACTGATTATAATAGATTAAGAGTTGAGAAATAATAGTTTTCTTACTTTAATTTCTTCCTTTACTGAATAAYTATTWATTTCTAACRGCTTAAYTCACGGTTGATAACGAATAATTAAATTAATTAAAAAGCGAGTAAATATGATGACTTCGCACCGCAAAACAAAACCCGAAATTAAATACGAGAGTATAATAAAGCTAGAACAAAATCGTGTTTTCAAATGTGCATTTTATTGTTCATGTGTGTTAACATGCGGGAGTTCCAGAATTTTGATACCAAACCTCCGGTTGAAAATTTTGCTGTGAAATGATGGAATTAATAAATTGGACGAAAAATTTCGAGGATGTTTCATGTAACACACTTTGTGCTGATATTCATCTGTTTACAAGAAAATAGAGGTTGGAAAATAAGATTTATGAGATAAGCATCCGCCGTAGAGATCGGGTTGGCGGTTTGTTCATCGTCAGGAAATGGCGCTTATGTATTATTAAACGCGTCAATAAGGTGTAAAAGTTCGATGTATGTAATTTATCAGTTTTTGTCTGACTTTATTGCAGACAGTGGTTTATATTAAAATACGTCTATCGATTACCGAACCCGACATGAAGTACTATTTAGCCCAACGGCTGAAAAGTATTAAATTAAATTAAATTAAATAACCGTTGAATTATTATCGTTGAAGCAGCAGGTTCTTAAATGATGCCTCACAAGCCAAAAACGAAAATATTTAGAAAAATAGGTTCTTATTAGAAAAACGATGTAAAATATTTAAAATGTTAAAACGAAAGCAGGATCAAGCGAATCAAATAACGGAAATGGTGTCGGGCATTTCGCTGTAGATGTGTTCGACATGTGTTTCTAATGTTCCCATAGGAAAGCAATAACACTTTAACAATCGGGAAGGTAGTCGACTTCGGCTATTCTAATGTTGCTCAAATGTCGGAACATGTGTATTTGATGGAGCTTTAGTTTGGCAGAAAGTTTCTGAAACTGCAGCCCGTGAGAACTGCTTTATTAATTAGGAAAATTTCGCTTCAAAACACAGCGTGGCGTCCAAATGAAAAGGAAATTATAGAGAGGCATGCTTAACTATTTTAAACTTAAATTGTGGACATATTAGAACAGACAAAACTTTGCGCAAAGTACGAGCAGAGCTTTTGATGCCGTTGTAAACCTTGGAAAAGCGGTACTAAATTAGCCAAAGCGATATTTTACTGTTTTTAAACTACGAAATGGTTTAAGCATAAAAGACAAATTCTTGATGCAGATTCAAGAATGCACGCTATTAACCCAAACTAATCCAAACCAGTATTCTATTTAGTGCTAAAGGTGTATAAACATTAAACCTTGTTTGCAGATTGTAATCCGTCAGGCGACTATTGTAATTTTGCCTTGCCAAAAACAAAAACTTTAATCATTATTTCTTCATATCTGCTTTTCTGCTCTATAGATAAAAATGCACGATGCCAGAAAATGAAGCTAGTAGTATCTTCAATAGTTTAAGAATTCAGCGATTGGTTAGCCTAATGGCCAAGAGACATAGAAAATCAATTAGACTGTTTACATCTCTCGTAGTTACCATTGCAGTTTTAAAAGTCGCAACAACTTAATTAGATCTCTAGAGTTTAAAATAGCGGCGATGTTAAAGTGTAAATTTGCAAAGTGATGCCTTTCAGGGCGTTTAATTCTTTCAAAAAAATTACTAGCTTGATCAATGATTTTTTGCTAGATAATGTTTAACTCTGCAAAACTGTGCTCAGCTTAAAAATCTGCAATGTTGTCAATCATTAATTATAAGACAGAAACACATTAGTTTACATATTAAAACCACCCATACCCTTTTAATTGAGTGAGTCAATATGTGCACTTCTTTTTGCATTTTCACTTTCTCGTTTCTTTCTCAAATAGAGAAGTGGGATGAAATTTCATATGCACCAACTTCATAGATAAAGCAGTTAAATAAAGAGCTGGGTACACTTGAACTGATCTTTTTTTGGAAAGCCAGGAATTTATGACTGAGGTGCAGACGTGACTAGGAACAGTTTGAGCAAATTCTGCTTCTTTTGTACGCAAATAGTTATTCCGTAAATCCCCACAATTTACCACCAAATATACAGTAAGGCCGCGTCTGTTGGGAGCAGTTGACTGGAAGTTATGAAGTTTGTTTGGAGTTTAGAGTCCAGTATTATTTTGTGAGTCGATTTGCCGAAAATAACTTTACTTATACATAACAGTGTTTAATTTCCAATGACCAATTTAATCCACGCTTTCTATGTTATGCATTAGATCAGCATTTACTATTACAACATTTCAAGTACTAAAACCGATCAATTTTTTGAGGTATATTGAAGGCAAATCTATATTGAAGCAAACAACAGAGCAATTGAAAGTTGGCGTTAATCCATTTAAGGTGTTAGTGTGGCTTACATAACGAGTACAATATTTGTATTAAAAAAGCGTATTTTATTTTACAAGTCAGTAGCTTAAAATTGCAGTTCCAATTTTCCAAGTGTGCAACATCACGAAGTAGCTCGTTCAAGGGGCATTTTGACAAACGGCACAGTCTAAAATCAAAAATTTGTAAGTTGGAAAATAGTAAGTTTCTACAAATGTTTATCGCGCAACAATTCCAAAGACACCCATGTGTCTAAATAGATATTTGGTAACAAACATGTATTTTGAAAACATAAGATATATAACGTCAAACATGCATAAACTTTGCTTTCCTTGGAAACTCTAAATCGATGAACACTTCAACATGATCGCAATTGTTTGTTATTTAATAGAAGGCAATTGGTTGGACACTCTAGTGGGTCGTTGGATTACTTTGGAAGGTTAATTGAAAAACTGTATTTTGAAACAATTACTCTCGCCTGATTATAATGATACAGAAGCGCCTGTAATGCCTTGTCGGCAACTGCCTGGTAATACGAAAATGTTAAAAATTTCATTCACATTCATTTTCACAGGGAAACTACTTAGTAAGGTGCCGATCGAATTTCAGGACACCCTGTGTATGACAAATATAATGCGTGGAGCCAAGTACTAAGTACTACACGTTATCATGTAAGAACAATATAGATACAATATAATCCTCAACTAATGTGACAAAATAGACTGATATATTTTTTAGTTAAATAGAAATATTACGTTTCAGGCAAATTTGTCTTATCCAAAAGTGAATAGATTCCGAGGTACATGGTGTCAAAGTGTAAATAAAATGTTCATTTATTTTTAATGGATTCTAAACAGTTTTACAATCAAAAAATGTGTTGGAGGGTACTATAGATCGACAGATCCAAATTTACTATTATCTAAGTTGTAGTTTCTGGAGAGTAATAACTGTAATAGTCTGGAGCCGTTTAAAACATCATACATTTTTGGAATATAAAATATTGCATTTTTGTTGCTACTGTTCTTCGATATTTCATAAACAAGAAATAAGATATTACTTTCTTAATTTGCAAATAAGTTATGTCGGAACATTTTCAATAAATTAGTTGTAATAAAATTATAGTATTGGTTCTAGCGCTTAACAGATAGTAAAACAAATTTTGTGTATGTCCTAGTGATCAGCCTAATTGTGGTTTCCACTAGAGGTTTAATTGTGTAAAGAACATAATTTTTGCATAAGAAACATAGGGGAACGAGATGTTGCCAACAAAATAGCGATATTTTAAAAGCCAAACAAATTACATTTTGCAGCTAGTGCCATCCAGGAACTACAAGCTTAATAAACGAAAATTGTGATTTGTCAATGCAAAAAGCCCCAAAGCACAAACATTTTTGGTAATAGTAAAAATGGTTTAGAAAATGTTCAAAAAAATCGAAACATTTATTAACCAATTTGACACCTTGTACCGTCGGCTATACCTCGGAAACTATTAACTTTCGCATAAGAGAAATGTGACTAAAACGCAATAGTTTTGCGTTAACGATATGTCAGTGAGTGTCCTCAGATGAGTTGAGGACCATCCTGCATATACGACGGGCATGAAACTCATGGCTGAAAACCATAAATAATCGGATCGATGTGGTAGCAGCGATATACTCAAATCAGCGATGTCAAAGATAAGAACTGCCCTGATGATTACCTTCACAGTAAAAATAGCACTTAAAGAAGAAGAACATTAAAGAAATTATTTCGGAGGTGATGTCAAATTTATGACATGGGTTTTTAAAAACTTGGCACTTTGGTCAGATTATTTTTCATTATATGCCTATTTTTCAAATGTGCCCAGACAACATATCATATATACAGGGTTGCTCATTAGTGCGTCAAAGTGCGATATCTCAGTAAATATGAACTTTACAAGAAAATACGTATATAATATAATAATATATAATATGAGCAACCCTGTATATATATACTGACGGAATCATAAGAGTTTCGCGACCATTGTTGAAGACTGATTAGTTTTATGGGCTCTTAGACCATAGTGAAAAAGAGTATCTTTCTGATGATTCGCAAGCACGAGTTGTTTCATGTCGCTCGCATGAATCGCAATAGTGGTGTTGGTCCAGTGTAAGCTTTCGATCAAAAATGTCTGAAGGCTCAAGCCACTCATGGTTGGACAACACACTCATGGTTGGACAATCAAGAACAAGCAAAGTCGAATGCAATTGCTCATAATAGTTTTGCTCAATAACGTCATTAATTTTAACCTCAGCAGAAAACTTATTCTAACTAGCGTATCTTTAAAAGCTATGCTGAGACAGTCAATTTCTCATTTTCATGTATAAGTTTACATTTCACAATGATAAAATATTGTTATATTGAAAGAACTCAATTATGCTTATAAAAATATCAAATCTGTTAAAAAATAGGAAAACGCTGGCTAGTTCTGTAGACGAGCACGATTCCATAAGAATCCAATACAACCTGCATATAAAAGCCGGTTTCAGTTATTTCGCTGTAAGTGTCGCTATGTGTCTAAATTAAAAATCCATGAGAGACGCATCATGTGAAATATACGGCTTACTTGCTTTTCCAATTTCCTAGATACGTTGAGCACATAGAAATTAGATAACTCTCAAGGATATCATAAATCGCTCTGCCGTCGCCGCTGAGACTGTACATCACGTGCGGTTTTCCAGATCTGGAACGTTCGCCCGTAATCATTAATATTAAAGAAGTTCGATTCCGATTGCAAACATTTCGCTTCCGTTCTCCGGATACCTATTAAGTTCACTTGGCCGCTTGAATTGACTTTTTGACTTCATAAACTTTTCATAGATTTACTTCATTGTTTTACGTTTGTAATGGAAGGGGACGTTTGCTTATATGTAGAGTTTTCCATTTGTTTGCCTTTCTGTAAATATATTCCCCCTTCGAGTTAAAGAGCGATGAATATTTAAATTTGTTTATGTACAATGTTCCAAATTGTCTCTATTAAAGAAGTATGTCTACATTTTAAAAAAGTTGACCATAGTTCAAGTTAGTTCAAAATTATTTCAATAATTTAATATTTGCATTACTCGTGATGATTTCGCTGATGAAACGAAAAAGTTAGAAAACTTAAATGTATATATACAGGGTGGCCAAATTAAGGATGCATTGCATGACGATTTCCGAAACCGTACGAAATCCAAACATGGCAGTTTCGAAAATCAAGTATTTCTGATCATTTTTGAGATATTTTAGAAAAAAGCTGCTTTCATTTTTGAAGTTATTCCAAACCATACCAAAAAACTGAAAATACTTTCTTATAGCACCTTTACAAGTTCAACAAGAGGGTGTCATCATCATCTTTTCAAAAATCATCAACTTTTGTTATTCAGTAGCTCTTTTAATTGCGAATTCAACGATGTATACCGAGAGCGTATGGATGAACCGTCATTTCTACTTACTACCCGACCCAGAAAATGTTCATCAAACTATAGGGGCAATCAGCTTTAACTTCATCTAAAAAAACTAAAGTAATCAATTAACAGTGTCAATGTGGTTGGTTAAAACTTTTTAGAGTTTTCCTAGTTCTTTTGAGGTTTTTGCTTACCTTTTGTAAATCACTAGGGGAATATTTCAAAACCATGATAGTTCATTAATAATTGGGGAAAACCGATTCGGGGTCTTATTTTAATTGGATTTCAAGACTACTAACATTTCCGTGAATTAATGAGTATTTTCTAATTAAACTGAGGTTTTAATTGCAGTGAGGGCCGGCTGCGATTAATAAAGTAATTCGGGAATAATTTAAATTAGTGATATAGCCATTAGTTCAAGCGGATCTAGTTATCAGGAGCAGAATGTAATTGCTGTATTTAGGCTTAGTGTTATTACATTTGCAGTGCAAGTTGCTATGAAAGCAAATTAGCCAAGAATTCATTATTAATTAGGCAAAGCTTCAATATATAATTGCAGCAAAGCTCACAATATCGATGAGGATCTATCTACAGTGGTTTTCACACTTTCATATGTAGGTTTTGAGACAAGTTTTAGAATGTTAAAATATAGGTTTATACGAGTTTGCAGGTTACTTTTTTAATTCCGAGATTGTTACCCTGTTTTGACTAATATGATTGGAGTAAATGATCGTTTAATCATAAACATTATGTAAATATATGTCGCTATATGCATAAATCAACAAAATTATAATCAAGGTACCTTAATATATTGATTGATATTGACTGGCAAAGGCCACAACGCCCACAACGCTTAGAGGTAATTGGTAGGTAAAAAAACACAGATTTTTGAGACATTTTACTGTTGGAACAATAAACTCGTTATTTTCGGGCGTGGAAGTCTCAAAACGATGGTATAAGTCCGGGGTGTTTCCCCATGAATTGAAAACGCCCTTAGTTCATTTAAAAACAAGGCGGAACGAAGTAAATGCCTAAAGTCGATAATTACTACTTAATTTTTTTAAGATCTGAAGTTAAAATAAAAACTTGTAAGACGTGAATCAAAATTTATTCGCTGCCTTTCAACGACAAACAAACAAAAATCATAAGATTAGATATAAGAAAAGAACGATATTTGTTGCTATTATAGATTGAAAAAATATAAATAAAAACAATAAGATTAAAATTGCTATTTCACTTCTATCTAAAACGTTTTTAATATATTGGTTGCGATTTTTTAATACTGTTATGTGCATCTACTATTCTACGGCGTCCATCATTAACATTTGTAACAACATCCTTTAAATAATTCTAAGGAAAAGAATCAAGAGGCGTTAGGTCGGAGCTATTAGAGGGCCATGAGATGAGATAAGAACAACTCGTCCGATTCATATATCAAAATGGTCAATTAAAGAAGGTGCTTTGCAAATAATCAGGCGTTGTGGGGTGGATAAGATATTTTCAGTTTCATTAACAAATATTGTTTCCTTCTTTGTTCTAAAGTTTTCCATTTGCAAAATCGTTTTTCTACGTTCTTAAATGTGTTTCGAGATGGAACATGTCTGGGGATACAGCGCATTATATTATTTTCTCGCGGCCGATGTATTTTCTTTGTTTTGGCAGCATAAAACCTGAATATCGCTTTGTTAATACCAAGCAAAAGACATAATTGCTTATTCTGAAACGAGTGCTTCAAATTTCAGTCGAGTATTTGGCACTGCCATTCATGGCGGTTGAGTACCTGACTTACTTAGTAACGTACTTATGGTTCTAATGGATTTTGTTACTATTATACTTCATTATATTCATATTTCGGTCAAAATCCTATTTTGCTTTTGTCAAATTAACTACTAAGCTAGTATTAGTATTATATTATTTATTACAGCACCTACGTCCCTGACAAGACAACGTGTATTCGGTATTTTGATATGTGAAGTTTGTGCAGTTTGTGAATAATGTTTTCCTATTATTATGGTATTCTGTTTTTAATGATGCGTTCATATAAATCCCATAGTAGCAGTACTAAAGTAATGGATCTCCCTTTTTGTATTTGTGCATTGTTGATTGTATGGGACTAATTTTTAAAATTAGACAATACTCAAGCCCATCACATTGTCTTTAGACTGTAATTATTGCTGAATGTAGTTGCTTTCCCAAAGAATAAAATCACGCATAAGTATTTGTGACAGTACCACACAATTCGAAACTGAACATCTCTGGACAGAGACCCGCACGCATTATAGCCGCTCCGCATATTCTGTCAATTTTTTTTTATTTATTAATATTATTTACTAAAACTAGTCAAGCATGACCAACCATCAGTTTTTATCTGTAATCTTAAAATTAGGGTAGTTAACTAAGTCAGTCCATTGACTTTCCAAGTTTTAGCCTCACAGAAGATTGACAATATTTACACGCACACCATGCTCTGCCCTTAAAACACTATATCAATTCAAAAGACTTAGTTCTCTTCAATCTGCGGTATAAATTCTGATCATCTAGCAGCTGGCGGACTTCTGCGTTCAGATGTAGCTGTAGTCTAGCTTGGTGTTTATTCTGTCAACTAATGATACAAAAGAACATTTTCAGATGTACACTTCTAGCAAAACTTCTGCTTTCGTTGATCAAATGACGTGAAAACTCGTGCGGCCTAATACTGCAATATTTCAAATTAAATATTAGAAACACAAATTAGCAACCCCTTCAAAGGTCGTATCGTGTGACATTTCTTCAGAAAAGAATAAACTACTACTTTAGGAAATTGATGAACATGTCGGGGACGAAATGTACCCTCAGTGGCGCTTAACAAAGATATGAAAAGACAGTGCATGCATCTAAAGCAAGATACCGTTGTAGCAAATGTAATTGTGTCACTGACACATGGTTCAACATCCTCAAAGGATCTGGTAATGATTTTCTAGAATTGAGACCTGAATGTAATATCCAGAGAAATGTCGTGCCACTATTCGTAGTTATCTGACTAATTTGACACGCAAGTTGCGAGGTAGGTACAGATATTGAATCACGTGTCAAGGTTCATAAATTACAAGAATTTTGACTGCTGATTTTAAATTAAACTTCCAAGGTGGAGATTGTCACATTTATTTTAAGAAATAACTGCATTTTCTGAATTGATAGATCGTTTGACTGATGTTCTCGTCTTTTATTGCAATAGTTATCGTATTCTTCAACGTTTTTCTTTTCAAACCTATGTGACAAAATTGGAATACAGCGTTCCTTAAACAAATTGTGAACAAAAATTGATGCTGCGATATGAAAGAGTCTAACAAGAAATATCTAGATTAACCGTGTTTCGCGTGTTTCTCTACCAGGAAACCGAAACTGTTCGTCACGTGAATTACAAGCAAGCGAATGAACGTCCAGGCGAATGTGTGGCATCCAGGGAATTCTTGGTTACGTGTTTCCGACACAAGCCGCCTTCTAGTTTGTTCGCTGAATGGAAGATATGAGCTTAAAAATAATAATTATTTAATGCAGCCTAATGAGCTAATTGTTAGTTCCAAATCAAATTCAATTCCTGGACTTCAGTCATTTATTGTCTATTTATCAATTAAAAAACGTTTCGGTGTTTTCCACCATCATCAGTTTCTCTAAAATAACAGATAGTAAAAAAAATTGTTTCCATTAATCTAAAAAACAATCACAGTTTGTGAACAGCTTCATCATATCACACACTAAAATACATTACAATTGCAACACTTTAAAACATTCTGAGATTAATTAGGACTAACAGGTGATTAGTCAGGACAATCAATTCTGGGAAGAGACTGAACGAATTATTTGTTCAAATACTAGAAGTAACTAATTGTTAGTCTAAGAGCTAATCTTCAAAAGCGTACATAGTATTTTAGCAATAATACGAAACGATTATTCATATAAGAGTTGTATATATATAATGCATGTCAACTGATTTATCATAAGAAATATATTTCCCTACTCGATGTCACAAGACGGTGTTTTATTTATAGTATCTTAGAAGAATATACCTCCTTAACACTGCATAACCTATCTAACGTCGTTTAAGAAGCAAGCCCGAAGCTCTTGCCGTAAGTGTAAAAGTAATCTAATATATCTTGATTAGTTGGGCAATGTGGGAAACTTTTTCTCAGTTGTGTCACAAAAACTCGAAAAACATTTAATAAACCATGTTGCTCATTTTTATGCGAATCGAATATTCTTTACAGGCGTTAGAACTGTTATAAGAACCACAATAAAAATATGTAGTTTACTACTGCTGCTGCACTTGAAAAAATTAATACTATCATGTGGCATTAAATGACATTTGCACCAGCGGCATTCTTCGTTCAGTTTCAAGCTCCCTTTCAAGCAAAATTAAATGGCAACCCGAAATATAATTCGGAAGTTCCTTTATTAGGTTTTCCATTACAAATTTACGGCGTTCTAGAGCACAATGTTTTGCGGCTCTTATTTTGAATGTTTTTAAACCATTGTTACGCATACCGTCAGCCCTATGTTTTCTATATATTTAAATTGTAACTGAAAGAATGAACAATTAAGATGTCCTTCAAAAATTTTCTATTGGTAGCCATGCTGGGTTAAAATTCGATCTATTAACCCAATAACTGGCCGGTACATTTATTAGAAAAATGAAGTATTTGCTAGTAAATATTTGTTGAATAGCTGCCTTATAGCTCAGCTAGATATGTATTTTTTTATTTTTGCATTGCGTAAGTAATAGTTGTCAGATGCGTTCTTATATAGGTCTTAAAAATTTGGGGAAAAAAAAACTTAAAAACTTAAAAAAAAATAAACACCGACCCACAATATGCAAGATTTAAGTTAAGATACTTGCCCAAAATAGTTTTATTTATGACTAACAAAGTAACTACATGGTTATTTTTATAATAGGTTTACTTATATTCTGCACTTTTAGCTGTTTCAAATGTTAAATTGTATTACACGAATGAACATTTGGCTTCAAATTGTGTAATCGCGGGAATCTATGCATAAAACATATGGAACTAATTGATTCTGGCAAATAATCTAGTTATGACTCGTGCAGTAATTTTGGAGCTTTTTGTTTAATGGCGATTGAGTTTCACTAGTTTTAATTGGATTCCAAAAAAAAAACGTTTTGCTACTTCAAAAAAGCCTCTTCACTACAATAAAAAAAATACATTTTGAAAATTCTCCCGTTTATTCAGCATGCTTATATTCCATCCTACCCTTATACTTAAACACAGCTGAGAGTGCCTGAAAAGATTTGCAAGTGTAATAATATAGAAAATGCAACTTAAGTGTCATGCAGTAACATTTATTTTTATTTTCAGTAAAATTACGCAGAAGCTATGACAATATTTACAAAATCTTAATGGAATCCAAATTTACGCCCACCTTAGAAGCCCATAATATTTTATTATCTTAGGTAAAAAGTAACTTGCGCCACTGACTAAGGAACTTTCTCATTGCATCAAAATAGATTCATTACTATAACAAATGGTTTCCAATTATATGCAAATATTTTAACTAAGTGTTAAAGACTAGAAATAGTCACGTAGGTTCTACCTCGGCCGTGAAAAAATATTTTAACAGAAAACGATTTTGTGTCCTCCGAGACCGCTAGGCTGGGGACAGCTATTTTGAGGGTCTTAGTGAGGGAACGTTTATCAATAACATTAGTCAAATTCGATTTTACAGCCGCTATATAATACCTCAAGTGCTTGTAAAACTGTCGCGTTCGAGTAAACAATTGAATGGTTTTTTTCAATATACTCTCAAACTTTTTAGTATTTTCTTAAAACCAAAGTATTTGGTTAACAAAATACACAAATCGACACGATCATGATTTTGAACGTAATAAGATTTTAGTCATAGCTGGTTTACTGAACACCGGTTCAAATTGAGCAGGAGTTAATTGTGAGTACACAATAAAGTGATTACACAGGCACTAACTTGTTTTGAGTGAGACAGAAATTTATGTTTATATATAATAGACACAATTAATTCGAGGTTATGATGACAATAAAAAACAATTTCTCGTTGACAATACGGATATTTCGAAAAAGTAGGAGGAAAAAAATCTATTTTATGCCACTCCGTATTTATCCATGATTATCGAAGTTTTTAATAATTACGAAGGAACCTAAAATCTGATCTAAATCACCTCCAGAGGAAGGACCCCAATTTTGAATCACCCTGTATGTATTCATAGGTAAATTGGTATTTTTCACGACTATCTAAAAAAAAATGCACTAGCCGCAAAAATATCAGCCTTTTTGTAGTGTTGAAATAAATTCTTCATGGCACCGATGGCGGAAATTCCCACATTAGAGATCGTTTTATCCGAAAACTTGACACCCTCCATGGTTTGGATCCAGATGGCACAAAAATATTGCGGTCCTATTTACTATTGCTAAACGATGCATCTAGTTGAGTTTTATAGTTGTCGTAGCTGATCATAATCTTAAGCAAAGCGTAAGATAAAACAGTATGAACAGTACTTGCAAACAGATGTGCTTGTGCTCTAAAGTGATCTACAGAGTTTTGGCGAATCTCACAAGAAGATTGTGCTCGCTGGCAATTGATGTGGGTTACAAAATGTGTATTTTTTGTTGCTTTAGTGCACATCGGACAGATCCCGCAACATGTGGTGAGAATTAGACATTTCTTTGATTGACTATTTTTGATAATCATTGAAAAATAAAAGCTTTTCGGCAAAACTTCGAAAATCGCAAGTCGAAATGTATAAAAATATTATCGGAAATATCCGATTATTCAACAATTAATCGCAGCTTGAACTCTCAACCATTCTGACCTTCGCTAATTAACTTAACACTTAAAAGAACTTGAGTTGAATATTTCAATTAAATATTTCCATTATAGTAAAATCAATATTTTTCAAAGTTTTAAGAATGGTATGGTTTTATCTTGTAAATAAAAAATTTCAATAAAATTACATTTCTGATTTCCGTTTAAAGTCTATGGCTGAAGAATCATCTTTGTGATTAAGACTCTCTTGTCAAAGCACTTCAAATGATTATTAATTTGTTGAAGTGAGATTGCGACTTCTACCTTTAACTTTGTTGTCTCTCAGCACATCGTAGGCTTGTTTTCTTTGCATATATTTTCAGCGTAATTGCCCGAGTTATTTTGCATGAAACACTCATACAAATTTAAATGTTTTATGATTTTGTATTCTAATTTGTAATTTGTGAAAAACCGTAATTAGTGACGTAACTTCCAGACCCTTGCCTCAACGAAAGTTTCTGATTGATGATTGAGATGATTTTTGATTCAGAAGATTTCGGATTTCAGAATGAGTGAGCTTCAGGGAGTGAGTTTCAGATGAGCGGTCACAAATTCCGCATTAAACATCTTATCCTAAAATTAACAATGTTTCTGCTTGAGCGTTATCCAAAATTCAGTCAACCCTGTACATTAGCATTTAGCATAGAAAAGTGTTCAGAGTCCATCGCTTTCAGCTTTAAATAATCACTTAGCGAAGAGTTATTGATTCTTAACGCCGAAAACTCACTTCTATTTAACTTTTTCAGAGATGATTAAGGAAACGTCCGAAGCCTTTTACAAGGATGTCAGCAGGGAAATGGTTGAAAAACTTCTGAAGAATCAACAGAACGGAACGTTCATTATAAGGCCGTCCAATACGTCCAAACTGGGGACCCTGTCCCTCGTCCAGGACAGGCGAATTTTTCACTTGAAAATCCGAAGGAGGGAGCAAGATAATTGTATCGCCTTGGGCAGAGAGAAAAACAATGAAAAGTGTTTTAGCAACCTAAATAGTCTTATTAATTATTACGTGAGCAATTATTTAATTTTGTGCTCTAATGGGAGGAGAATAATGACTTTGCTGCTGCCTTACGCAGACAAAAACGAGACTAAGACAGAACTGCATTTAAATTCTGTTGAAAATGTATATTAAAAATGTGGATAATATTTATTAGATATATAAATTTCGTATTAGAAGAAACGTCCAATCTTGATTATAGACTATATTATACTGAAATTACAAAGTGTACATACATAAGATGCATAAAGTATTAGACTTATTCAAGTTTTATATTTTTTTGATGCAACATTATAAGTTTTAATATTTTTATATACATATTCGAAATAAAGGAGTTGTTTGATTAAAATTGACCCTATTTAAATACCACAAATATGTTTTATTGTCAAGGAAAATGACGAGCAAATTATTCAAATTGAAAAACTTAGACCAAATTTTCAATATTTATTTCAATTGTAATTTATTAGAACACAAAGACCAAAATGTTTGTTTTGCAGCCAAAATGTGCTCTGAGTTTGCGACCTTTTGCGTCCGTTCCTGAATTTTATGTCCTTTTCTGCCCAACATGTCCCGATGTCTTGATAGCAGCTTACTTTAATATTAACAGAATGTTATACTCAAATATCATCTTATCAATAACAGCGGGCGGTCATTGTAGAAATAAAATGTTTAATAAAACATTAAAAATTGTTTAAAGTTTGTCTTATAGTTTATTTGTCAGTTGACTAAAACTTTGTTCAATTCACCGCTCAGTAATCAATAAATGTGTAAGTGGTAGTACATAATTATTGGGTATGAAAATATGTAGATTTAAATTTATTTTGCTTTATACGAATCATTTCTCTTGCAAAAAAGTCTACATATAGAAATAAACAATTTTCCTTCAATGCTTCTCTCTCCTCAAATAAGTACCAACAGTTTAAGTGCCAAAAAATCCAATTTGGCTCAAGCACGAACTTGAGTCATTAAGAACGGCCAAATAGCATGTTTACCTTCACCGATATAATATTCTTAAATGATCACAAAAAGGAGTGAAATTTCGTTTGCAGCAATTGGAGCAGAGGGGCACCTTTTTATTGTTTTTGCCTTAATTATTGGGAATTGGGAAATAAATGTTAAAATATGGGTTTGGTACAAAAATAATATATTTCTTGAGATGAATGAAGACTTGTTTTAACACACAGGCACAAGGGCAAGCTAAAGTTTGTCTATAGAGTTCAATTGCGACATATAAGCTCTGAATTGTGGATTTACTTAATTTTTTTGACCCTCTCTTTGTATTATTGGAGAAATTGTTTTGACCAAACGGAAGTGATCTTAAATATTCGTAAGACACTCCATATCACAAAAGTTGTTTGGTCACAGCAGAATAATCTAAAAAATCTGAATAAAGTTTCATCTAAAAACCCCCATAAAAATTGCTAGCTTTGTCGAAAATTGTCGTTTTGATTTGCTTCTATCTGTTATCTGTAATTACACATTGCTGAAATATTTCCGAAATATGTATTGCAATATTAATATGGGCCATTAATTATACTCGTTTCAATTTTGAAAGAAAATTATGTGCCGACTTACTTTCCGTATTTTAGCTATGTAATTATGTATTTTTATATTTATGATGCACAATGCCGTTACAAATTTAAAGGCTGTCCAGCATTCAAAAATTATATTTATTGCATTTGCAGAAATCATGCCAAACAAGTCATACTGTAACCAAGAAATACACATTTTAAAGTATATTTTGACGAGACGATAATAAAGACCCACTTACCCTCGTAAGTTCTTATCCTGAACTATTTTATGAAATAGGCCACATACCTGAAAATCAAACAACAGATTAGTAAATTATGCGCCGACACAGTTTAAAAATACTAACGATTCCATGTCGATCAGATTTTATCTCTGCAAACAAAATCAAATAAAAATGGAAATTTTGCATGTCGTTTAGATAGAATTTGTATTGAAATTCAAGTGGCCATGAGACCGAAACAATTAAAATTCGTACGCGCCAACAATCTCAACTAACGAAACGAATTTCAGTCGCTGTAAAAATATTTCATTTTTATATTCAATGATAATTTCATCGCATTCGTAATCAAAACATCAAAAATTGCACAAAATGGAATGTTATGGATCTAAATAGGTCGAATTAATTTGGATTGCAGCATGTTCATCGAGTGTTAATTTTTCAATTTTAGAACAGCGAAGATAGAATTATTTATTATTGGTGCACCGTTTTGGTAGAGTTGAAATGTACTTATCAATACTTTATAATACGATAAATTGTTGGTAAAGGGTTTACATTGGAAAACTTGATTTTCGATTTGGTCTTCACTGAAATCTTAAACACGTAAAAACATTTTTGTTTAATAATCGCCAGTTTGAATGAGCGATACATGCTTTGTGAGCCCTAAAGCAAGAACTGAAAGGCGCTGGTTGAGCGTTTAAGTCAATGAATCTCGATATTATCTTAAGAATAAATATCCTAACAGTGCTTCGGAATATCGCCTTAAAGAATTTTTTTTTTTTAGTTATGTTATACGAGTGCAAAGTAATATTTTAAAACGTATCAAGAAAAAACAAACATATTTAAATTAACGCAATACGCATTGTCACGTCAACAGTTTTGAGTTCCCAGACTTTAGAGAGTATAAACTAATCATTTATTAACAAAAGCTAAGAGATGCGTAACTCTTGCAAACATGTAGGTAAGTCTACAAGGAAGCTTTCGCAAACCTCCCAATTATAAAATATCGTTTTCTATTATATGAAAATGTGTATTCAGAATGAATAATTCAAAAGTTGTGTAATTATTCCGTTCGAGTTACCAATGAGAGTTTTACCTCGTTCGAGTTTGCTAGTTAGGCGGCACAAATGATTGTTAAAGTTGACGACTCCTGCACAATGTTTCAGTTACATTTAAATAATTAACAACCTCAAAAGCTGCACGAGACATTGTTCCTCAGGCTACAAGAGTGAACATATAATAGAGTAAGCCGCTTCAAATTACAGAAAGTTTAATTTGCTATATATCGTATTGAGTTTTGAAGTTGAAAATGGAAAATATGTTTTTCACAAATCAGGTCGCCAAAACGTTTATAAACTGTTTCATTTTGATGAAATTTGTTGAGCGCTTTTTATTCTAATTTCGTATGTTCGTTGATGAGTTATTGTCAGATATTATGTCGGAATTATTCTGTTAACTGTTGTTTTGCTATCGATATCATATCTATATTGTTTATCTCTCTTAAAAGTGCTAGATCTCTATATACTGAAATATAGTAATAAGTAGCTATGTCCATGAGAGTTAACTTTTCTCAAAAGTAAAATTCTCCATTTATAATTGAAAGAAATTCTTAGTGTTTTTAATATTTTATTATTTAATAATACTTATAAATCATGTTTCATTAAAATATTAACTCGAAACATAGTAAAAATTAACTCCGCTAATTTATAATTAAATTCTGAAGCGGGCCCTGATTGATTTTAATTTCAGATACCTTCTATCTTCACAATGAGCTTTTAGTTATTAATCTTTCTTTTGCTTTGCTTGAAAAAAAAGATTTTAGTCGATTTTAATTACTATAAAAAGACGCGTAGAAGCTCAAAAATAGAACTGATTTAATGTTAAGATGATATATCCATTTGAATATAAGAAGTCGAACTCTAAATCTGAAACAAAAGTATTGTGTGTAGAGTCTGAATTCCAGATCGGTCAAAAATCACTCTGCATGATGACCAAATGTTGCGATTCAATTTAAAACAGATCAATTATGAACATATAATAAATCAAGATATCAATAAAAATATTTTAGATAATTTTTCTAGGTTACAATCTTTAAATGTACTCTTAATCGAGTTCCCTTTCAAAGAAAACTTCATTATTTTCCCTATTCGTTGATCGAGAAATTTATTGTTATGAGCTTTGCTTTCGTGACAAAGGTCTCCATTGTTTGTGGAGATTTATATGTTCCACAAGAATATTAGTGGTGGAGAATCGCTGGATTTTAATTGAATTCGTCCGAGTACAAAAGAACACATTATTTGTACCAGGCAATGCAAAAATGAATTCCAAGTTTTCCATTATTTTTTATCTAATTTGATAAGGTATTATTAGGAAATCCAATTAGCCAAAATATTGCGAAAATATCGAGCCCTCAAAAAACCAGTTGAAATGAACAAAACGATAAAAACTTCCAATACAAATTTTCATGCCAACAATGCTATTTTCTATAGCTGCGATACAATTTTCGATGTCTACATGGCAATTTTCTCTGCAACCCTTATAAAATTGCAATTCGCTTATGACAGACTTTATGCAAGAACGCAATATTCGCGAAAAATATTTTACATTTCTTTTTATTGTGCGATTTCAGCTGGTGAACTTTAACATGAATTCTAAGGTATTCAAAAATGAGCTTTTGGCTTTCCGAAAAATATATTTGAGTTCTATAAGACGATTGGAACCAGACCATTAGGCGTAAAAGTAATATTAATAGTTCAATAACAAAACAAACTGTTATAACGCATCGGTTAATGAGGTATAATTCATTTATTAAAACTTTTCGAGACCCAAGTCTGGAATTTTCGCATATAAAAAAAGGTCATTAACATTTTTTCTGAGCAACTTTTTACTACTTTTCAGAACGATGAGGACGGTGAATTTTTCAAGTAATTTTTTGTAAACTTTTACTATGGTCGTTTTTAAAAATAATCCTAATTACTTTCGGTAAAAAACTGAATACAATTATTTGCGTTTTGTGCCAAATTCGAACCTGAAATGGGTTTTCTAAAGCTCCCTGCAAACCGATGAATGAGGCGAATTTTCTACTCTAAATTAGTTTTGTAATTTTTGGCTGAAAATACCCTATTATTGTCAGAAAATAAGAAAATCATCAGAAAATAATGCTTTTTTGCGTTTTTGATTAATTTTATTAATTCAAATAATATTTTTAAAGGCAGAAGCGGACAAATCATTTTTGGCTTAGGCCGCTATAAAAATACTTTTCATTTATATATTCTCTATGCCCGAATGATATCCGTTTTCATATTTAAATAAAATGTTATATGTATAAGCATGTAAATTCAAAAAGTTAAAAATATAATATTTTCCAAAGAGTCTGCAAATTGGGCTTCAAGTTTTATGAAACCAGTAGCCAAATTTTAAATTAGAATTCTGTTAGGTAATGAATTAAGATGACTTTAACGTTGCTGACGTGATTGCTTCCAAAATCCTGATAATAAGGCACATTGTACAGACACTAGATACGAATTGACACTCTATCCAGATAATTAACTTAAGCTTTATGCCATGTATGTAGCTAACAAATTGCCCAAACGCTAACTAACACGTTTCTATTCAAACTTGAAATTCGTGTAATTTTCATTAATTGAAGCTCAATGATTGGAAAAACCATGTAAATTCAGATAAAATTAATCAAGCGATATTATCAAACAGCAAATGGAAGCTTTTATGCAATTCGGCGACTAATTAACTCATATATTTCCATATTAATGGCTGATAAGCCGTACTATCATTAAAACATTATAATATGAACCGAAATTATAATTAAAAATTATATATTTAGTTTCTAGATTAAACGTTGGTAATTGGGATATTGCTTAGTGAACAACGATATGCATGTCACTTGCATGTTCTAATCAAAAGTAAATTGTATATGTACTGTATAAACAGTCAATAGATTGCTAACAATACAGGAGTAGAATGGTTCTATGCACGTGAGGTAAATGTTATTTTTGACTTAATTAATATTTAAAAAGAGCCTAGTAGAAATTTTAGACTTCAAAATCTGTGTTGATTTGTTAAATGTGTTCGTGTTGGTCACGAACGCCGATTTGATTATTAGGAAAAAATTCCATATTATTCATATGTGCGTAAGCCTCTAAAGAACAAGTTTTTTATATATTTTAAACGATATAGGCAGTAAGCTTATAAACCCTTGGTGGGTTGGATGTTTCCGCGCTTATGAGTCATTATAATCTGTGATCTCGATCAGTTTAGAATCCACTAATCATGCATCTCTTAACAAGGAGGATAATCTCTCAATAAGCAAAAGATCCAAAACTCTATTTAGATTGGTAAAATCAAGTATTATTTGATTATCATTTCATTCATACCTGGTAGTAAACCAAAATTATCATTGATATATTTCACCTTAGCATCAGAAGTGGCTTTGCCAGCAGCTTGTTGAATCTTTGTAGCTTTTTAGTGTGCTATGCGACGCAAAAATCGATAGCATCTGCTTGTTTCTGTCGGGAGACTAATAATATGATAGGTCGCCAGCTGCTACTGTCTCAAAGTCTACGTTTACGTTTCTTCTTGTGTAGAGTCGCTCACATTGTTTTTCAATCAAGCATTCCTCTATTGTATTTGTAATATATAGTGGTTTCGTTTATTGTAAATAATTATAATACTGTTGGTATGCTATGGTTAATTAATTTCATATTTGTCTATTTTTATGTGGTTCTTTGCAGGAACGCTTTTGTTGTGAGTACTATTTCAAGATATTTTATAAAGAATTTTGCGACTTATTACCGGGTGCGTTTCTAACCACGTGGTGTATTTAAATTTGTTTGAATTTTTCATTTTGTTGTCGACAGTTTGATCATTGTACTCCGATGCTCCATCACTTTCTTAATGATGTCTTTTCTTGTCTGTATTGATAGATTCTTGCAGATCAGCCTGATTTGATTATTCAACCTTACCTTAAGCTGCCAGATTGAACCAATTGTGCACAACCCATCCCTGACTTTTTATGTTGATCTAAAATGTTAGAAATAGAAGAAGAACAACTTATATTTGAAACTATTTCCAATAACTGCCCGTAGAAATAAATAATCTAAATCTTATTGACGGGGATGGTATAAAAACGCTGATGAATGAAGAATTTAAGATTGATGATGGAAGATGAATTCAACGTTTCACCGAAAAAGCTGCCTTTAAGTTCCAGTGAAAGTGACACAAAATCAAGAACAAAAACAAGGGGTCTCCCTCTCACGTCTCCAAATGTTCTCCATTTACTGGAAGCACTGGAAGCGGTGGGTAAATAAAGGTCTGATGACAGGTGAAATCGAAATACGATCCTTATCACTTTGCCTGCACTTTGGGAATTAACGACAAAAACCCTGGTGCCCTTCAAGTTGAATGTATAACTTCTTTCAAAGAAAATTTGAGACAGAAAAATTACGTTGCAATTCCTACCAAAGCAATTTAGATAAAACGAAAAAAGATTCTGTCGATATATTCAAGCTTACGTTTTCTACGTTAATTTGCGCACTGCTTTAATTAAATATTGCTTAAATCCTCTTTCTAATTAAAGGAAAGTTTGTCGAGTTTAGCCCGAAGTACTGCGACCGTTCTAGATATTCTAAAAGTTCTTAATTAAACGGAAAACGCTGATGAACTATTACTAATTGGAACTATAGACTAGCTAAATTCCCAATGTTTGTCAATCAATACGACCAATAGAAAAAGTGATTGCAGATTCAAATTAGAAAATATAAAAAACAAACCTACATCATGGAGAAAATTTTGTTTAGTTTTTCTTTTGGCCGGGGTTACAGTTTCAAGCGGGGTAAACTTGCTTCTATTTCAGCTCAAGGACTTGTTTGTTGACCTGAGTAAGTGGGCTTTATAGATGCAAATCCCGTATTCTCAGGTGCAAAGTTCCAGTGACGCTACCATATTTCAAAGGAAATTAGAATTGAGTGACATCAGAAAATCAAACTTATAATAATACTTGCTACTAAGGTATTTACACCAAAAATATAATCTCTTCAGAAGTTATGTAAAGGTAGTTCTCACTCATCCCCAGTAAACGTTTTCAGTGTTGGTACTTATAAAAAATAGCTCTTCGCAATTTGTTTACTAATCCTCAAATATCAAATTACCGCTTTTCCAATAATTCGTAAATTTCGCTTTTCGGATTTTAAAAAACTATACATTTTATGTATGCATGCAATATAAAATGTTTCCATGTTACTTAATTTTCCATATCGTTCCTTCATTTTTTTTCATTTATTAGCCGCTCTACAAACCGGTAAAGAATCAAGTATATTACTTGCCAATTAGACTGAACTTCGCCCAGCTGAAATGCTTGGCCAATTTTGATCATTTGAATCCGGCCAATTTGCTCTTTGCTCATAAATAAAGGCAAAGAAAAAACGTCCCGAAACAACTAACAAGTGCATTTTCAAATTAACGATGCTGATTTTTTTTGGTAATTCAAAACTAATAAACCGCAACGATGCGGCTGTAATGAAATTCTAGTAGGCTCCGGATTTTAGAGGCATATCGTATCGTAATTTGATACTTCCCGAACGTTATCTCCTTAGTGATCCGTAAAATTAAATTACAGGGATACGGTCGCCTATATCCCCCAATCTGAGCGGTAATTCCCAAAAATATGGTACGGGTTTTGTGTGCGTGTCCTGATATTCGTAATTCGGTCTAAATCCTGCATGGCATTCGAATATCCATTAAAGAACTTCCCAAGTTTTCAACTGGGAATATTTCATGTCCTTAGTAAATCCCGCTGCCTTAATAAGTGGTTGGTACATGGGAACTAAAGAAAATCTGAAGGAATTAGGCGGTTTTATTGCACTAGCAACCCAAATATTACCAAGCAAGTAGTTGTACGAACAGAATATTAAAAATTTTATTTCTTTTACATTAGACGTTCGACTCAAACCACTTGCTGCCTACTCACTTTACTGGAATATTGTTTCACAATACAGCATCAATCCAGTGTCCTTCGTTTTAATAATTAGTAAAATGTATTCCCAATATGAAACGATGTGATCATATTCGTAGCTAAAATTCTACTACATTTAAAGTTTTTTGTAACAGATACAATGCAGTCCAACTGAAAATTTAATTATAATAGCAAAATAATAGTTTTACAATAACGTCTTATTTTCAAGCAATATTTACGAGAACTAGGCGAGCAGTAAACGATGGCCTATAAAAGTTGAAAACATTCAACATTAAAAAATAACTTAGGTACGACAAATAGGGAATACATATATCAATGCAAGAAACCGCAACAATATCTGCTTCTGATATGAGGGAACAATCAGCAGACAAACCTTTTACGTCAGAAACATGATAAATAGTAGAACAGACGCGAGCATCTGGCCATACTTAGTTGAAAAATCGTGACTTGAGGAAAAAGTCACATTAAATCAACAGGAATCATCACAAAATAAGAATTGAATTGAACGAAAAATAAAGAATCGGAAAATCGAAGCTAGAAGAACTAATATTATGCCTTGCTTAACTAAATAAAATTAGTTTTGAGTTAAGTAATCGGAATACAGAAAACTTCCAAAGACAATTCCATGAAATAGAACCAAATACCAGCAAACCATTACATATAATTAGCCAAATGCAAGCAAGAAGTTTAGCAAATTTTGTTCAGCCTTCATCTACATCAAAGTTTGAAAATTATGAGCTCAAAATGTGTTTGCTCTAGAATAGTTTGGGAGTAGAAAACGATCCAAAATGTTTTCGACAAAATGATTCTTTTTGCAAACAAATCCTGACTTGCTCTCATTAGGAAAGTCACTATATCTGTTGGATGTAATTATTTCTACTGCAGGCTATAGAAATCGTCCAAATCACTAAAGATGCGTTGTAATAAGTATTTCAAATGGCACAACTGAATGCGTTATAATAGAAAAATAGATGAGATTCACGGCGAATTGCAATCGTGACAAATTAATTTAAAATTTTTAAAATTGCTTTCACTTAGGACGACTACTGCTTACACAAAAAAACAGATATTCTCCCTGCTTTTTTTGGCACATTAAGGCACGTTAAAAATATTTCGTTGTGCGCCTGCAAATTTTCTACATGTTTTATTTTTGGAGCTTTTATCGCAAGCGAGCGCTTTCTAAAGTGTCACAAATAAAGCGGACTTTAGCAGAATGTTTAAACGAAATGATTTATTTTAATGCGACTGTTCGCAAGATTACACAAAATACGTAAAAGCCGTGAAAAAACATCGTTCATTTTTGCGAATGACTAAACTAAGGAGAGTGGCAAACGTGGAATACTGCATTTCGTAAGTACTGTAGACACTTATGAAATTGATTTTTATTATAAGAATAAGTGGTTTTTGATATGCAAATCAGATTAGCAATCAAGATCACCGCAAAGCTCCAATAATTCGTAAATTTCGCTTTTCGGATAAAACTATTTAGCCAATTTTGCACCTTGCCGAAGCCCTGTTTTACGGTATCTTTTAACTCGGTCCAACTACTGCCCGAGAACATTATTACGGTGTCATCAGCGTATGATAGTATCTTTCCCTCAATATCAATGCGCAACATAGAGTTAATATAAGTGAGGAAAAGTGCAGGGCCCAATATGGTTCCTTGTGGGACCCCAGTTTTAATTTTTAAAGGGGCACTAATTGAGTTATTTATCTTCAAATACTGATCCCTATCGAACAAATAATTTTTAAAAACCTCTAATGCTATGGATAATTAATTTCATATTTATCTATTTTTATGTGGTTTTTTGCAGGAACGCTTTTGTTGTGAGTACTATTTCAAAATATTTTATAAAGAAGGTTGCGACTTATTGCCGGGTGCGTTTCTAACCACGTGGTGTATTTAAATTTGAATTTTTGCATTTTGTTGTCGACAGTTTGAACATTGTACTCCGATGCTCCATCACTTTCTTAATGATGTCTTTTCTTTTCTGTATTGATAGACTCTTGCAGATCAGCCTGATTTGATTATTCAACCTTACCTTAAGCTGCCAGATTGAACCAATTGTGCACAACCCATCCCTGACTTTTTACGTTGATCTAAAATGTTAGAAATAGAAGAAGAACAACTTATATTTGAAACTATTTCCAATAACTGCCCGTAGAAATAAATAATCTAAATCTTATTGACGGGGATGGTATAAAAACGCTGATGAATGAAGAATTTAAGATTGATGATGGAAGATGAATTCAACGTTTCACCGAAAAAGCTGCCTTTAAGTTCCAGTGAAAGTGACACAAAATCAAGAACAAAAACAAGGGGTCTCCCTCTCACGTCTCCAAATGTTCTCCATTTACTGGAAGCACTGGAAGCGGTGGGTAAATAAAGGTCTGATGACAGGTGAAATCGAAATACGATCCTTATCACTTTGCCTGCACTTTGGGAATTAACGACAAAAACCCTGGTGCCCTTCAAGTTGAATGTATAACTTCTTTCAAAGAAAATTTGAGACAGAAAAATTACGTTGCAATTCCTACCAAAGCAATTTAGATAAAACGAAAAAAGATTCTGTCGATATATTCAAGCTTACGTTTTCTACGTTAATTTGCGCACTGCTTTAATTAAATATTGCTTAAATCCTCTTTCTAATTAAAGGAAAGTTTGTCGAGTTTAGCCCGAAGTACTGCGACCGTTCTAGATATTCTAAAAGTTCTTAATTAAACGGAAAACGCTGATGAACTATTACTAATTGGAACTATAGACTAGCTAAATTCCCAATGTTTGTCAATCAATACGACCAATAGAAAAAGTGATTGCAGATTCAAATTAGAAAATATAAAAAACAAACCTACATCATGGAGAAAATTTTGTTTAGTTTTTCTTTTGGCCGGGGTTACAGTTTCAAGCGGGGTAAACTTGCTTCTATTTCAGCTCAAGGACTTGTTTGTTGACCTGAGTAAGTGGGCTTTATAGATGCAAATCCCGTATTCTCAGGTGCAAAGTTCCAGTGACGCTACCATATTTCAAAGGAAATTAGAATTGAGTGACATCAGAAAATCAAACTTATAATAATACTTGCTACTAAGGTATTTACACCAAAAATATAATCTCTTCAGAAGTTATGTAAAGGTAGTTCTCACTCATCCCCAGTAAACGTTTTCAGTGTTGGTACTTATAAAAAATAGCTCTTCGCAATTTGTTTACTAATCCTCAAATATCAAATTACCGCTTTTCCAATAATTCGTAAATTTCGCTTTTCGGATTTTAAAAAACTATACATTTTATGTATGCATGCAATATAAAATGTTTCCATGTTACTTAATTTTCCATATCGTTCCTTCATTTTTTTTCATTTATTAGCCGCTCTACAAACCGGTAAAGAATCAAGTATATTACTTGCCAATTAGACTGAACTTCGCCCAGCTGAAATGCTTGGCCAATTTTGATCATTTGAATCCGGCCAATTTGCTCTTTGCTCATAAATAAAGGCAAAGAAAAAACGTCCCGAAACAACTAACAAGTGCATTTTCAAATTAACGATGCTGATTTTTTTTGGTAATTCAAAACTAATAAACCGCAACGATGCGGCTGTAATGAAATTCTAGTAGGCTCCGGATTTTAGAGGCATATCGTATCGTAATTTGATACTTCCCGAACGTTATCTCCTTAGTGATCCGTAAAATTAAATTACAGGGATACGGTCGCCTATATCCCCCAATCTGAGCGGTAATTCCCAAAAATATGGTACGGGTTTTGTGTGCGTGTCCTGATATTCGTAATTCGGTCTAAATCCTGCATGGCATTCGAATATCCATTAAAGAACTTCCCAAGTTTTCAACTGGGAATATTTCATGTCCTTAGTAAATCCCGCTGCCTTAATAAGTGGTTGGTACATGGGAACTAAAGAAAATCTGAAGGAATTAGGCGGTTTTATTGCACTAGCAACCCAAATATTACCAAGCAAGTAGTTGTACGAACAGAATATTAAAAATTTTATTTCTTTTACATTAGACGTTCGACTCAAACCACTTGCTGCCTACTCACTTTACTGGAATATTGTTTCACAATACAGCATCAATCCAGTGTCCTTCGTTTTAATAATTAGTAAAATGTATTCCCAATATGAAACGATGTGATCATATTCGTAGCTAAAATTCTACTACATTTAAAGTTTTTTGTAACAGATACAATGCAGTCCAACTGAAAATTTAATTATAATAGCAAAATAATAGTTTTACAATAACGTCTTATTTTCAAGCAATATTTACGAGAACTAGGCGAGCAGTAAACGATGGCCTATAAAAGTTGAAAACATTCAACATTAAAAAATAACTTAGGTACGACAAATAGGGAATACATATATCAATGCAAGAAACCGCAACAATATCTGCTTCTGATATGAGGGAACAATCAGCAGACAAACCTTTTACGTCAGAAACATGATAAATAGTAGAACAGACGCGAGCATCTGGCCATACTTAGTTGAAAAATCGTGACTTGAGGAAAAAGTCACATTAAATCAACAGGAATCATCACAAAATAAGAATTGAATTGAACGAAAAATAAAGAATCGGAAAATCGAAGCTAGAAGAACTAATATTATGCCTTGCTTAACTAAATAAAATTAGTTTTGAGTTAAGTAATCGGAATACAGAAAACTTCCAAAGACAATTCCATGAAATAGAACCAAATACCAGCAAACCATTACATATAATTAGCCAAATGCAAGCAAGAAGTTTAGCAAATTTTGTTCAGCCTTCATCTACATCAAAGTTTGAAAATTATGAGCTCAAAATGTGTTTGCTCTAGAATAGTTTGGGAGTAGAAAACGATCCAAAATGTTTTCGACAAAATGATTCTTTTTGCAAACAAATCCTGACTTGCTCTCATTAGGAAAGTCACTATATCTGTTGGATGTAATTATTTCTACTGCAGGCTATAGAAATCGTCCAAATCACTAAAGATGCGTTGTAATAAGTATTTCAAATGGCACAACTGAATGCGTTATAATAGAAAAATAGATGAGATTCACGGCGAATTGCAATCGTGACAAATTAATTTAAAATTTTTAAAATTGCTTTCACTTAGGACGACTACTGCTTACACAAAAAAACAGATATTCTCCCTGCTTTTTTTGGCACATTAAGGCACGTTAAAAATATTTCGTTGTGCGCCTGCAAATTTTCTACATGTTTTATTTTTGGAGCTTTTATCGCAAGCGAGCGCTTTCTAAAGTGTCACAAATAAAGCGGACTTTAGCAGAATGTTTAAACGAAATGATTTATTTTAATGCGACTGTTCGCAAGATTACACAAAATACGTAAAAGCCGTGAAAAAACATCGTTCATTTTTGCGAATGACTAAACTAAGGAGAGTGGCAAACGTGGAATACTGCATTTCGTAAGTACTGTAGACACTTATGAAATTGATTTTTATTATAAGAATAAGTGGTTTTTGATATGCAAATCAGATTAGCAATCAAGATCACCGCAAAGCTCTTCTTGGAGAACTGAACTTTTTGCGGATCTCAAACTTCCAATCAACTATTAGTTGTCTATTTAACTATCATATGGACATTTTTTTTCGCAGAGTACATGTGAAAATTCAGCAATTCCACCGTAAAATGATAATTTAGAGTTACTTATTAAGTTAATTTAAATTTTATTTAATTTAATTTATTTATTATTAAATAAAAATTATTAAGTATAAGTCTTAATCTTAAATCAAGTTATTGTAATAAATCGTTCTGAAAGCAGAAATATTCGGCCTTTTTCATACGTATTGTGTAACTGTTAACAGATGACAAATGATAAAAGTAGATGCTTGGTAATTTGCTTCGAAAATGTAGTTGGATTTATTATCTTTAATTTCAAATCTTTTTATCTGTCTTAATGCATACGTATGTAAAGTTGAATCTCCAGCTTTCAACAGACTTTCGACAAACATGTTGATTAAATTGTATCTCTATAAATTGTATATGAGTACCTAATTGTGCGGATTGTATAGGAAATCTACCAACTCAAACTTCATCCTCAAAACAAAAAATGTAGGAAAAATAATAACATCTAAGATGACGTTTAGCCTAAGTACCACTCGAAAATACCCATTTCAAGACAAGCTTTTATAAATATGAACCATTGTACTACGGATCCCGACCGGAACGAAACCGGAAGAGCAAATTTTATATTTTACATTCGATTGACCAAAACAAATGGAATCCCTTATTTCAAGGGGCCTTATCTAGCTGACCATTCAAGAAGCTCTTAGAATTTATTTCAGTGAATTGAGTCCATCAAGGTAATCTAAAAAGGTAACATTGCGGTATTTTTGGCAATTTTCTCTAACGACCGCTTTTGATCATTGGCCCGACATTTTGCTGGGTTTTCTGTACATGCAATTGTTAAAATATACGAACTTACTGGGGTTCTATGAATAAATAACTAGCTCGATAACTAAAAATACGGAGCGTCAAATAATTTTTCATGATTGCTTAAAAAGTTCCTTATGTGAGATTAATTGAAGGAGCTGAGTATATATCAGAAGGTATTTGCTAGGCAAAAAATACATGTATCACATAGACAGGGTGTCCCGAAATTGTTGGTCAACACTGATAGGGCGACAGAAGACCTGAAAATAAGGCCAGCACTTGATATAAAAAACATTCCGATCTGGCTTCCTTATGGAATTATGGGCTTTCAAAAAAGTTGAAAAATGAAGTATATTCTTAATTGTTACACCGTTTCTTAGCAATTCTTCAAAATTGTTATTGAAATTGTTATGTTAAAATAAAATCAAACCTTGTTATTATTAACTAAGATAAATAAATGTTCAAAATGCATTGGTGGGTATAATTCATAGCTTACAATACGTGCTGGTACTGCGTAAAAAATCTTACAGCCCTGGCCAAGAACTGAAATAAAAACGAAACAATTTTTTCCACCGAAACTAAGAAGCCTTGATTAATGAACTACCCTGCGTAAAAGCAAATACATTACCTAATTACACTCAAGTCACTTTATTTAGGTTGTGACTTGCGCCTGAAATGCGTTATAAAAAAAGGAAAACAATGTAATTCCACCCTATTATTGTGGAGCACGACATTTAATTCTTGTAAATCTCTTAAAAACACGAGGTAACGGTACATATTAAATTGGCACACTTAAAATCGTGGTGCTTTAATACGATGCTCTTTCAGCCGTTCCTGAAATTTTCAGGTAAATATTTATTACTGTGCTAGAGCTTATAAATTTTCAGATGGATTTATGAAAACTTTAGAGAGCTAGATGCAAGGTTTCTAGTTTTAAATGATGCTGTTTTATAAGTTTTCTTTTGAGGAGGACGAAAATTAATGGCTTAAATTACGCGAAAGAAATCGAGCAAGTTGTACGGCGGCTATGTTTTTCAGATTTTTCAGTTTCCGATAATTTAAATATTAATGAATATAATTTTTAAGTAAAACACGGAAAGGGCCAACTGAGAAATGGGTGTTTGAGGCTTTGAGAAGTATTAGCATGAGTTGAATAAGTAGGTAATAAGTTCTTATCTTTTCGAAGACGTTAAGATCAAAAAATAGTTCCACGAAATATTCGTTAGAGCTTTTTCATACTGCATTAGCAGTAAGAGGAAAAACAGAGAATGATCCAGTAACTATTGACATTATTGATTCATGTATAATGAACAGTGTAAATTGTTACAGTAAACACACAGTGGGCGAAATAGTATTAAAATGGTAATTGTTACGTAAAATCTAGAAACTATTAGAGAACCGAAAAAACCGTTTCTTAGAATTACATAATATTTTCACTTTTCAATCACCCTCCATGAGTGTTAAGAGAAAGAGTGTTTAGTTTATAGAAATAAAGTAGGAAATAACGTCGTCATCCTCACGACATTTTCTAAAATAATTTATCAACATATTAAAAGCAGTTTTAGACAATGTTTTAAATCGTTTGGTATTTTGCTATTCAATTGCTTGTTTCCTATAGATCTTTTATAATCACCAAGCTCATACGATTCAATTAGAACAATACCCTGAAAAATTAGTTATTTTTATGTAGGATTTTTCTGCACATTCTTTAGTATGAGTTGGAAGAGTAATTTGAGCTCTCCAACTTGAACATTTATTTATTCGCGCTTATCATTTCAAATTTTGTCAAAAGCTATTAGGGTTACTAAGATTGCTTTTTACTTTTCATCCTTCCAACTTTGAAGTTCTTTGATGGATAAAAAATCAACCATTTCATGCTTGTTTATTTTAATAGGCCGGACGAAAATTAATAATGTAATAAATAGTACCTCATTTAACGAAGGTTTTCAGGAGCAGCTGAAATTAGTGTGAGGATTCAAAATCCATTAGTTCGATTTTTTTTTGCTAACGCGATAATTCAGACAAATTAGATCGCGTAAAGGGTTTATCATATTAATAAGTAACAACTTCTTTCACTATCATTCCTTTTGAAAATTTAAAGTCTAATTTTTGCAATGCCGATTCTACTTCCAACTCAAATATGCTTCATAGTCAATTCTAAACATAGGATGAAACTTTGCCTCTTAAATATTCTTTCAAAAATTAGCAAATTTCCTTGCAGCGTCACTTTAATTTATTTCGAGCCAAATCTAGTAAAATGTTGGCACTTCAATATTCACAGCCCTGAATACGAATGGCTGTTTTGCAAAGATGATAAATAAAACTACCCTTGCATTTCAAAATAACTGAGTTTGCAACACTTTGGCATATCCACAAAGACGGATTCATGGACCGTTTTATAGCCGCTCTTGTTTATTTTCGTGGAAAAACTCTAGCTTTAAATTTTCAGCTCTGTACCGAAATGTATAAAACACCGGAAACATCTTTAATTAAAATACTGAGGGCATTTGGCTTTGGCAAGGCAAAATGCGGATGCACAGTAAAGACGGATAATTATGAATTTACTCCAACGACGTGCGATTCTCTTGTTGTTCATCTGAATTTTATTCAACAGCTGTATTAACGATGTCTTTGTTCTAGGTAACTGCAATGTTGCTTTACAAGCAATATTGGCCCAAAAACATTTGACAATAAATAAGCAAACATGTTTTTGTCCATTGCACACTATGGGACAAATCTAGATGCAAAATGTGTAATAAAATGAAGTTTAGGGATAATAGCCATTGTTAATTTGTAATAAATAAATAATTTTTAATTTTTTTGTCGTTTACGAGCTGAGATCAGATTAGCAACAGATTTATCGTAGCGACATGCTTAGAACTGAAATTCTATTCTTCCACGGTGATTATAAATTAGGTACTAAAAATTTGAAAAATTGGTCTTATTTCTCTAGACCAGTTACACAGTAGTGCTTAACAAGCTCAGAACAAATAGCAAAATAAATTAATTTATCTGTATGACTTACACACGGAACCAAAGCAGACACATACATTAAAATTTTTAATCGGTTTTTAATCGATTTTCGCTCCATTTTCCCATAAGACAACATTCCACGTCATTTTCGTTGACTTTGTTACAACACAACTTTCAACAAGCCAAAGCTGCATGGGCAAAGATCCATACTTATTACATCCGAGCAAGACCTACTCTGAAATATTTTCGATGTTAAGCATTTTACATCAATATGAAATTTCCAACAAATTTCCAACTTATAATTCAAAAATAACTTATAATTTCTTATCGGCTAATTTGCTACACTTCTGGACGACCATCTTTCGCCTATAAACTGCGGTTTTCCGCATTACATTACATTTCAGGCGTAATATAGGGTCAGAGCAAAGTGCCCAGACTTACTTAACTTTCGCAAAAACGACTGAAAGTGGTCGACAGAGTCCCTTGGGCAAACAATTAACGATTTGTTTGAAATAACATTTTGAAAACCCTGGGATTTCCATCAAGTGAGGATGTTGTGCCCGCATTTTCGCTAAATTAATTATATTGTTCTGTAATATTTGCTTTACCCAAAACGAATTATATGGTAGCATGTTTGGGTTCAGATTTTTGAAATCTTTACGTTTATGGAAGCAGACAGTTGGCTGCGAAAATATATTATTTTATATTCAGGGTGTGAAATAACAATGCAAAATGATAAAAAATTATTTGTTTTTTTATTACTGGCGGTAAAACCGAAAATTTTTCACTCCGCACCTTACCGATTAATCGATTGCCTTAGATGATTAACGCCAGTAATAATATTTAGTCAAATCAAGTCGCCACAGAACAACACACGTATAAGAAAAACTTAGGAAAACTGAAACTATTGTGCCGACTTTCCACACAGGTCACCGGAAAATTCACCTTCTCAATCAATCAAAATCACAATTCTTAAGTGTGCAACAAATAAATGTGCGCACACTTCCGCCAAATATCAGCTAAATAATACTGACAAAATTACAAGCGAAACAAATTCGTAAGTAAAATATACAGGTTATTTCCATTAACCTCTGAAAATGGAAATAAAACCGTTCACAGCACAGAGTATTTGGAAATAAAACAAACAATGGTTTTTGGTACAGCTGAGGCTTCGGTTAAACAAAAATTTAAGCCTCCCTGACACTTTTCATATCATAATTAATGCACCCGTAAGCCATGTTTTAGAAAAGTATTTGAAAGTGGTAACTTTTCTGCTAACAAGTTACACCATTCGTTTTCAAGGGTACAAAGCAGAAACCTTTAAACCTCCTTAATATAAACCCTTAGATATCTTTGGGATGCGTTGGGGCTTAACCGATATTTGTCATAGACATTTGTCACGCCGGTCAAAGGATAGTAAAATATGATAATATTCCACCGAATTCAATATCGACGAAGAGGTAATACATTTACATCACGTTCGGATTTTACTATTATTATGAATAACGGCCATTTTTTGCTGACTTTCATTGTAAATGTGACTTAAAAGAAAAATCAAATCAAACCCTAATCAATAAACATCGTAGGAAATCAACATTGCTTCTGCCTATCTTGTTTTGTCCCTATAAGAAATAAAATAAAATTGCCATCTGCTCCATTCACTACAAATGAGACTTCCAAAATAAATGTAAACTCTAACTCTCTAAAAATATTTTCTTATATTACATATACTATAGAATTGTTATTATTATTATATTATTCATTGACATATACTGTGCGACTACTAAGACAGTAAGATTCGATTGTTTCCAACTCTTTATATGATCTGATCTCTTCATTAGAGTCTACTTAAACTAAAACCAATTAATTTGCAGTATTTTAAAATATAAAATATGCCAATATTAAATTGCTGACTTTATTTTGCCACAATCTAAAGAAAAAACTCCCAAAAGAAATATATTTCACACACCAAAGTACTTATTATACATTGACTGGAAATATGAAACGACAACAAAATTTCCTCTGGGCAAGAACTACCAAGAACTATCGCTTTTGACGTTTATTGCCTACATATAATCGGGACCTTCAAGGCAAAGAACCGAAAGACAATTCAGGATTTATTCTGCAATATGCAGACGACACTGCACTGATCGCTCATGACAAAACCGCAGAGAGAGCAGTAAACAGACTTCAAGCATTAACAATCAAAACAATGACATTGTTCTACAAATGGAGACTAAAAGCGGATTTATATACTGGACCATAGATTTGGCTTTACCGGAGAAATTTGAAAGCATCAAAATTGCACAGCGTTATTCATATACGTCTTTGGATTTTGGATCTCTAGCGTTCGTAGCAAAAGCGTAGTACCATCGCGTCAGTGTTCAATAGAATTATTCGCCTTACATCTCGTAATTCAGTCCTTTTTGAGGTAATATTATTTTTTACTATTGCGTGATAATGATATTAAATTAAAAATTTTAATTGTACAAAATTTCTATCACTTAAAGTCTTTATTAACATAAACAGGTGTCTCTATAGTTAACATTGTGTAATCACCTAATATTCTCATGTAATCTTGCTTAATCTCTAATTTTTATATTAGATATTTTAGATATATTTTTCCCGTATTATATCTAAACAATATTAGGCATACCCTATGTTCAAGAAGTTAGAGTTATCAATATCCAAACATTTTCAGTCGCATGAGAATCAAGAATCAATAGAGGGCAGTCTCTTTCACGCTGCCTTCGAGGTGTCTTTTTGCATTACTGCGTAGCTCGGGCTCACTATTTTTTTACTATAAATCCATTACTGTCGGTTCACTACTCTTTATCCGAAATCACGAACGACAATATGATGTAACCAATTTTCATCAGTGCTGTTAATAATACCATTTTATTACTGACTAAATTAAGTTTATATTTAGGGACCTTAATCTGGCATGCCTTTCCAGTGAGACCGAAAATGACGAAATGGTATAATGTCTGGAATTTCAAAGCAGAAATAAAGTTTGAAGCTTTTCCACTGAAACGAAACGACACGGGTTGTTGCTTTCAAACTGTTAAAACCGTACGATGTCGAGCTTTTCAAAACTTTTGCCCCGGCAATTTGTATGTGGGGACATAAACATCGAATATATTTCGGTAATACGAACGCCGGTACTAGAGTTTTGTTTTGAGATAAAGGAATATCAGAATTTTCAAATCTTCTTGTTCCAAATTACACAATATCACATCTATGTACATGTAAAGCAGATTACATTTAGTTCCCAAAGTTTTATAATAAAACAAGAGTCTTTAAAGGCTAACAAGTATCAATTTGTTTGAGTTTACATTATTAGAGGTAAACTTTGAGCCAAAGTGAGTCTGTTCTGTTTGGGGATACAATTCAGCATGAAAATGCAAACGTTGTCTTCACTCCTTCTCACTTCCCTCCACTGAGTTGTCAGAATCCTACTGAGACGTGATTAAAAATTATATGACGCTTGAAAAATTTGCATTGACAATTCATTCCAACTGCACTTTGTCATCTGAATTAATAAAAAATTGAATTATCCTTAATTAACACTAAATTATTCCAATTAGAGGCCATATCTTATCATTATACTACGTTATTATATATTATACAACGAACTAAATATATAAATAGCAAAAGCAATACTAGAAATGAGAGTCTTCAGTTGCCAATGATTCATAAATCTATAAGCAAAAAAACAGCTACTTTGCTGCTATAAATATATACAATATATTGACGAATGATCTGAAGGCAATAGCGATTAGCAAAATCTCGATTAAGAGACATTAAAAATATGTATAGTTTAAGGAGAAATTAGTCTTCAAGTGTTTTCAATTAAATATTTAAAATAACGTAAAATTGCACTATTAACGCAAAAGCGTCCACAGACCAGGCCAATATTTGCATTGCTATATTTTACGATAAATCTAAATAGTTTATCTGAATAAAATTTCCCATGTACATACCTGTTATTTGTCTAAGTGAAGGAATTCGGTTCCGGTTCCAAACGCTAAAATCCTGTATGCAAACAAAATATCAGTATTTGATTTTGAGTTTCTTGCAAGTTTTGTAAATGCCCAGTCTAGAATATTATTATACGAAAATTATAACTTCTCCGGAGGAAATAAGAGGCACCGCAAATTTTCTTGAAATCCAGAAATGCAAGAGCATTAAAAAGCCAGCTAATGCCTTCATTAAAAGTTGCAGAGATAAATGGTGCAAGAGTTGCTAACAACCAGCAAAGTTTGTTCCACAGTCACGGAAAGTATCTATAACAGAACTCTGTTGCGACATGAATCTTTATGCACAGCGCTGTCAAAAGGGGTCAGCTAATAGCTGAATACTCAGGGACGATATGTGAATAACAAGCTTTAGTAGCTAACCAAACAAACAGACAGAGATACGCGACTTAATTAGATTTGCACACCTCATTTTGCAGTCATGTAGCTGTACATCATTAATCCCTATGGCAAACAATAAATCATCCTAGTTAGTACATAATTGAGATTTATTTAAGATTAACTCACCTCTTGAAGCTTAAAACTTCCGCAGTTACCGCAGGTTTTCAAGCAATCGTAGTAACTAAAACTTTTGCTTAAAATGCTCCAAAATAAACAAATGTGGCACATGTCTTTAAACATAATTTAAATTGATGATAATTTTTTTTTTAATTGTTACGATAAATTACGAGCTTAGTAAGCAGGTGAGTAAAAAAATGATTGCAAAGAAATAAGTACATTTAATTTCAATTAAGTTTTGTGATATTTTATTGGTAGTTTTTTAATGGCTGTAGGTACTTCTATTCTGCCAAATGACCATTGAACTGTAAAACCCTAAATAACAAACTTAAAATTGCACTTTAATTTGTTAGAAGCATCAAAAAACAACTTGTAAGTCTTGACCAAATACGTAGAAAAAAATTACGGCAATTTTGAATACAGGTAATATAAGCTCCAATTGAAAATAAAATAAATTTTCTCTTGCTTGATTCCAGTAGTGTGAAGCTGGTAAAAAATTGATCCAAAAAACAATATTGACTGACATTAAATTGAGCGAACTGTGTGTAAGCATATGATTTCACACATTCTAATTTCTTCTGTTGCAGCACTTGGTGGGATTTTTTAAATATTATATCAATAAATTTGTAGTATTTTCTTATGTTTCGTTCCTCTAAAATGTAGTTTCTTATATTACATTAAGTGGATAATATATATAACATTTTATCATCATTTTCGGTAAAAGTCCATGTAATTAACTTATATAATGTGTCATAAGCTCTGAAAATATGAATATATTTCATTCAAAATTGAGGGGTTTGCAGCCCTTATTCCCAACAATGAAACAATAGACAAAGACTCTCACTCTAAAGGAATGAGTGTCATACTTTAAATGTTTTCTGGGTTATATAGTATTCTGGTCCTTTATACTGAATCAAAGAGTAATTTATTAAAGACTGTAGATTATAGAAGCAGCATTTTCCATTTCAATGTATTTTCAAATAAGCGCTTAAGGCAAACCTTCTTGAAATTGAGCCATTCTAAGTATTCAATCATTTTAGTTAATTGGTTGGCGTAAAGGAGGAATTTTGGGGTATTTGCTTGTTTAATATTTAAGGGCTTCCACTGTTCCTTAAAAATATATTTTGTTTGACCCAACAGAATTCCAGACCTCTTAAGGGATTTGAGACGATCTCTTAATTGATATTGTGGTTTTTTTGAAGCACAATTTTTCTCATCGCGGTTATTAAGTTTTCATGTTGGCGCATTTTGTTTTGTTTGGGGTATTATTGAGTTTTCAAACAATTAATTAAAACATTTTTTAAATATATTTGTACATCGTGACGCATTATTGGCTGCAAATAAATAAAATTTCAAGTTTGCAAATAATATACTTAATTTAACATAAAGATTTAATTTTAAATCACAATATCAGTAAATGTTTTTATTAATTTCATATTTAATAATACGTATTAATAAACTTAACATTCAGATGAACATTTCAATCGCAAGAATATGGACGAAAAGAATAGAGAAAAGAACATTACATTGAACAGAGCACTGTAAAATGCCTCATGAGTTAATTGATATTGAGAATGTATGATTGCAATCAAGGGTTAAAGAAGGATTGACGTAAAAGTATCAATATATCTGAGTCATATATAACCAATGGAAAATTATCAAATAAAACACCAAATTAGCGTATTCCCATCGATCTCGTAAATCATCAGTTTCACTGTAACACATTCATGTTAACAATTAATTCCGAAACAAAAAAACTGAAGGCTTTAAACCTCATCTGGAAAGCTTCAGAGGTTTGAAAGAACCTAGATGGTAGAAATACAGAAACGAAAAATTTTCAACAAGTTTAGCGTTGTGCCTTGAGTAAAGAAGAGTGCGCTCTAAGAGCCGTTTCACACGGGCCATTCTGCAGCGCTTCTCAGGGGCGCTGCTGAGAAGCGCGTTTTGAAGATACATTGATTTATATGGAGCTATTCACACGGGCCCGACCACCGATTTAGCAGCGCTTCTGTGGCGTTCAGTGGTCGTCTCCCGCCAAGAAGCGCTTCAAAAAGAAGCGCTACTGATAGCGATACATTGGTTCAAATGCTGGCGCGTTCACACGAGCCACTTCAGTCTGCTTTGGGTTTTTAGTTTTTTTCAGTTTTTAATCCTTATATACCTTTTTGAAAATCACATTTTCCTGAAATTTTACTAACATTTTAATCTGTGTTAGCTTAAACGACTGCCTTGTGATCATACAAGTCTAAGGCAAACGGCAGCCTGTTCTCATTTACTTTCTTTCGCACAAAAAGTTTTATTATAGCAACTGAAAGTTTGTAGATAGGCCATTGGTGATACCCAAAGCCATTTGTAACTGTCGCAATAAAAATGCCTTTGCTGTTGCAAAATCACTCTTAATCAATTCGAGGAATTCGATAGCGCTGGAACGAATCAATCGTGAACGTATGATTTATTTACTCAGCAACCAGTACGACAGATGAATTAAATCTCGCAACCGATTGTTCGCTTCATTGGATTATTAATTTAACGACCTATGTTTTGATTGGCGGTTTTATACTGATAACAACAGGGTTAGGGCTGAAACTTTGCTAATCAAAACATTTCATTAGTTATAAACTTTTAATATCGCGCATAAAATATGAGGATTTACTATATCATTTGCAAATAAATTAAGGAGTTATATAGAATTATTCCTAACTCCTCGTTGGTTGAAATGAGAAAATCCTTGCTCCATTCCTTCAGAGCAATTCAATTATTTGTCGACTTGCATTACTATTCAAATCATGTTTGCACAGACGTCATTAAAATTCAACTGATACCGCCAACAAAGCCAATTGATTGCAATAACAGACTGTTGTATCGCACGCTAATTGAACCCGATGGACCTAGATCTCTTTGCTGAAACCATTTAATTTGCACGTTTGTCTGAAAGGATCGGAAAACAAAATATTTAATCTTGAAGAACATCCGAATTGGATTTATCGATTTACTGCGGGAGACAAGTTTGTGAATCTAACGTCTGTAATAAAGTCTTTTGACTTCAAAATGTTGTTTCATGTTGGGACACGAGTTTCATGAGATAATTTATAATTACTATAAAGGAGTCTTTTGCCCCCTCAAATGAAATAAAAAGCTGATTTAGTGGTATCCTGCTGTGAAACATTCGCATTTGTGATTGTTTCATTTTCCGCAAAAGAGCACTTTTTCAGAGATTGACCAACAACTGTCGTTTATCTTCGACTTTTTAAAAGGTAATCTATTAGTGTTTACCTCCTTTTGTCCTTTTTCTAACCAGGTAGACAGTTATATATTATAAAATGGAACAAAACAGCGAACTTATACTCGCATATCTTATACCTAACATCAATGTAAGATTATTCGTCCTCTTCTCATAACTTATTTCGATTTTTTAAATATTTTTAACTGAAGACGCTTATTACCGCTTGATAAGTTATCGGGCATTACAAACACTCCGTTTTTAAAACTGTTTGTCTTCAGGCACTTGAACCAGCATAAAAACGAAATCTAGGTAATAAAAGGACGTGCGAAATATATTTTTCAAATCGTGTTTTAACCACTAAATTAATTTAACTTGTTTAACTGATCTGAACATATTTAGTATACGATTGAAATTAGTGGACGTATTTAGTATTCGACACTTATTCGCCTGCAAAGTAAAATAAAGTCGGGACATTAGGTTTACCTAACTATTCAACTGGTCAGGTAAAAGTTATTAAAGAGTACCTACTTCACATTATTTACGTATTTAACTGTTGATTAAAATTTGCGTAAATTTATGAAAATTTTGCAATGTGTTAATTATAATACTTGGTAAAACTACCACGCTGCCAAATGGCCATTGATGACTTGGGAATTTTGCTTTATACCACAATTGAAAACTTTTTAAAGACTCCTATCTGCGAGAAATCAACAGAAACTTTTTTTTCCATTTTTCTTCAAATAAACCTAAAAATGGTAAAAATTCCAATATAAATGCAACAATTCAGAATAAAGCATTATACTAAAGTTGAGAAAAATACCGAAATTCCAGTTTAGAACAAAACTGTCTTTAAAATTAATGGAAGCATTCCACATCGTATCTAAAAAAACCGGACGAATTGCGAGTTATTGTATAGCTGGAAACAATAAAATTCCTCTAACACTTATCATTAATCCAGGACTCACAACGAATCACGGCTTTTGACGACACAAGAATTAATAGTGTACTGCAAAAAGCATAATTTCTGAACATTGCCCGTGATTGCAGGATTACTCAAGCTTTTTTTTATTTGTCATCCTATTATTGTGCTTCTGCTATGTGAAATTGGAACTTATTGCGGCGAAATATTATAAAAAAGCATGGTGTCCTTAGAAAAAATTATTGTGAGTAAAAAGTAAAATTTAAAAAGTATAAAGAAAGTTCAGAACATCTAGTCCGATTCCGAGACCAATTCAATAAGATTAACAAATAACACATTGTACACTTGTGGTCCGCAACCGCAACTATTTTGAGCTGCAGGGTATTTATTATTAAAAGTTTGATCTGTTTTGCTTTGTAACAAAAATCTCTATAACCGTTCTCTTTCAGCATCGACATTAATACTCGCAAACATTACTTACTTACATTAATCCATTCAGAGATCAAAGACTTGTAAAATTCATGAAGGCATGCATTAATCAATTATTTTGCAAATAAATCGCAAACGTTGCAGATACAAGACAAATACAGTAAGCCGACCGAAAATGCACCAAACAATAATTAGATTGAAGAAAACATTCTAAAATCTCGCTGACTTGCTCGGCGCAGTGCTAAAAATTGGTGGCGATTAAAGAAGATGGTCGAACGGAAACACAAAATAATATTTCTGACTTAAACACTCTGCATCTTGGAATTTAATGCAAATTTAGGAGTTTAAGCCAAAATTCTTGCTTTAAAGCCCCTTACTGACCTTGAAAATTTGCCAAGATATTTAAGAAACGAAGATGTTACTAAGGGTAAGCTGCTGCTGTTCTATCCTCCTTATCAAAAAATTAATATTTTCCATTGCATATTGTTTGACGATTCCTTTTTATATTTGAAATCCCTGATATTTTAAATACATATCTTAATAAGTACCTATAAACTAAATGGGAAAAAAACTATACTGAAAACTGGAAAATGGTTCGATATCTTTTATATTAACATCCACTTATAAGGGATAGATTTATGGCTTTAAATTACGACCCAATTATAGCATAGGCAGCGTCAAAAAGCAAAATTTGAGATTAACAATACGGGTCTCGCAGGAGATAATAGCCGTAATTTTGGCTCTTTTAGGGCAACAGCGGCGTCTTCAAAATTAATGAACGCAATCTATCGCTTTTGCTTGAGAAAGCAATGAAAGGCGGGATATTGTTATCGTACACCAACCGAGAACAATAAAAAGAATGCAACTTATATTTTATACTTACTAGAATCGTGTATTTTAACGCTCTAATTTTTGAAATTTATTAATTATAGCAAAATGCTCTTTGGAGAATACTGGTGAAAAATATATTATATCTACGATTACTGCAAATTTGAAGGGTTTATTCTTCCTTTGTTTAAAATTTTATTTATAAAAGCATGTCACCTTCAAACATGAAAATTCAATTGGAATGAAAATATTTTAAGAGTATTCATATCTCACAAATAAATTGTTTTCATATGCAAAACTTTTCAGGTAAAAAATATGCATACATAGAGGACACGTCGGTATATTGATGTCTATCTGATCGTTGAAGTTGCATAGTATCGATAAATAAGTATAGCGAATAACGACGGACAGTTTCGAAAATTCGTAAACTAAATTACAAATATGATATCAGTTGAAATCGATTGTTCATAAAATTACACCTAGTAGTACGCAAGAACTGAAGAAGCAAACATCAGAAACGCAGATGAATCGCATCAAATTTTAATCAATGTTTGCGAAAAATTTTAAGACGAACTTTACTATTACCTAGCGCATCAAGCCAGACCTTTTCAACAATTCACAATAGTCTTCTCGACTGAAGTATACAGGATGATCCAAAATAGGTGTCATTTCTCTGGGGGTGTTTTGCAAATAGTAAAAAAATGATTGCCATTAAAAACTGAGATGTTTGCAAAAAACCAAATCAGAAGGATTACAACAATGTTTTCCAAGATAATTTAAAGGGGTTAACGATAGAGGTTTGGAAATAAGTCTAAAATGCTTAGCCCTCTAATTCTAATCAGGTCTAATTCAGGAATCGCAAAACATGTAAACTACAATTACAATTAAGTAACTAAGTACTAGTGTATTTTAAATAGCATGGACGCAAAAACCAATTAGATGACATCCTATTTCTTTCGAAGAACTAAAAATTGTTTTTGAGGTTGGTCTAAATTGTTTTTGTAATAGCTATTCTATTATTCCATGAATTGTTACCGACAAATACTGAAAAAAAGTTGTTGCATTTGACTCACAATGAGGACGTAATCTTTTTGCAAATTTAATTTACTCTTTAGGAACACAGGAATTTTTTCAATATAACAGTTCGGAAGGTGTTTGTTTACTTAACTGTGGAATTGTCTATGTGTAACTAACTGTGGAATTGTCATGACAAATTTAATGCCAGATTATAAACATAATAGTCAAGACTTAGTTTATATATTAAACATTACAATAATACATTTCTTTGTATAATATTTAGAAATCCACTGATCATAATTTTGTCTTGAAGGGGCTAATACGATAATTTTTCCAAATGGAATATAAAAAGGATCAGCCAAGATTAAGCTGCCTTTTTTACGACGAATTTTCGTAAGACTGAAAAGAAAACAAGAAGAGCGGTGATAAATAAGAAAAGTTTCCGAGCAGCAAACGTTGAGATAAACGAGATGCGTGAAAAAATCAGTTCTAATCATAGTTATAACATAGATGAACGATCTGAAAAAAATACCATTTGAGACATTTCAATAAATTAATTACTTCCATCCGATAAATAGCTCAAACGCTCAAATTTTTAATGCGTAAAGTACGCAGCATATGAGTTATTATACGCTGCTCAACTCTTTCAAGCATGGATTGGATAAATTCACGATTCCTTCGTAAATAAAAGTTTACATATTATTATAAAAAATTTTGAAACGGGAAGACATACTCCTATATCACTTTTGTAATTTTGACAACTTTTTCTTTCTACTCGACATCTTTTACAGGAAGTTTTAAAGTTTTTACAGGGTTTGATTTTATTAGATTCAAAAGTGAACCCCAAACTAACATTAATTTGATTCTCCTGGTCATAGAGTGAATATTTTAAAATGAAATATCACTATGAAAGTTTTGATGCCTCTTTCCACGGTGGATTTTTCCATTGAAAATTTATGGAGCGCTGCGCGTATGCTAATTTTAAAAGCGGGAAACCGGATCGGCTGGCTTTGAGGAGAAAGAATAATGGCGGAAAAGACGATCCGATGATAACATTCAATCCTTTTCCCCCCTATACATTTTACACGCTAGAACAAAGGGCCAATGATTCCAAATTTTTATTGTAGAAACGTAAATGTATGTAACCGGTTCAATATAAAAACAGTTGCAGGTTAAAGGTCCTTAAGGCCAAACGCATAAAGTATTACTTTGCGACCTTCGTAAGAAAATAACTATTACCTGATTATTTTCCACAAAAAATGGAAAACAAAACTGTGAAAATTGCGTTTCTTCCGGAAACAATCGCATATAGTTCGGTTAGTATGCATTTTAGGGACAAAATGTGTACTTATAAATTTGTTCGCTATGAAATGTTCTACAAGATAGAGTTGGTTCGACATCCTTAGATCTGAAATGTTCGCTTTAAAATGCTCGAAAGTGCAAAAATGTAGGTAAAAACAAAGTAATTTGAAATTATTTATTTAACAATGAAAGAATAACCAAATTATGCCATTAAATTTAAAGAAAAGTAATTGACTGCAATACAAAACGAGAGCCGCAAAGCCGATCAAGAGCGGACGAAATATCGGAAAGTATTTTGCGCCATTTTGGGCAATTTTGTTACCAGTTGGCTTAATTACTTGATAACTACAATCCAACTGATATCTGTATAAATTGTTTGACAGCTTATCAAGATGTGGAATCAATGCCTGGGGAGGAACCTATAAATCGCATTAAATGTATATCCTTAGCAAATTGCGACATAAAATAGTCAAACTTATTTTCAGAAACGCCACGCGCAAGGCTCCTACTGTTGGAGAATCATTCTTTATCTGGTTTAGAGTCAATATCATTATCTTATTTAAACCTTTGTAAATAACGTAGCTCCCACTAAATATTCGCAGATTCAGTTGCCTTAACCAAATAGGGAGAGATTGGTAGAAGAAATTTTACTTTTATTGTATTGCAACTTGTATAATTTTTTTCCAAGGTGGTTAAAATCTTGAATACAGAATGAATTGAATGAATTAATAACAAACACAAAGTGGATTAATTCCTGAAACGTGTTTAATTTACTCGCTTATGTGTTGGCATCTGCCTGTAAGGGTTTTATAAAGATTTTTTTGGGTTAGTAGTTCAAATTGTTTGTAATTAAATTTAAGTTGGATCTATAATTGCCTTGCTTTAACAAGAATTTTCTGCCCATAAAATTTGTATATAACCAAATCAAATTAAAAAATTAATTGTTAAAATAAGTTGCCATCGAATATAATGAGGTGAACAGAATCATGAATTGCAAACTGCGTATTAACAAACAGAGGAAACTTTTATCAAACTGTTAGCAAAAAACAAAACAAATAAGCCCTGATTGAATACGTTTTTTGTACCTATCTATTCCAGGTAGCAGCAAACATGTTCCGATTCTATTCAGGCAAAACGGAAATCGCCGACAGCACACTTTCTCGAAAATAAAATGGCTGTCGACAATATGATTGAAAAGAGCCATGTTTCGGCAAGTCTGCATTGCCTATTTTTTATGTTCGTGTAAAGCTTCTATGAATTGAATCATTTAGACAACGTAGTTCTGGTAAAGAAAATTGGTAATAGCTGGCAAGGAATTGCTACAAACAATTCAATTCAGTAGCACTTGCTTAGACGAGACGTACAAGTTTTTATGGTCAGGCCTTCAGGTATGGTTAGAAAACCGCATTTTCAAATATGTTTGTTATATGAATATTTATATTTGTCCTAGGTCCATTGTCCTTTCATTTTTGATATGCACAGGGTACAAAATTTGATAAAATTGTTTTTATTTTCATATCTGAACTGTTACAACACGCGGTATTCTTTCAATAAACTATTCCCGAATATTTACGGGAAGAGCGTAAACAATGCCTCCAATGTGACCCATGCAAAATGGTTCAGTAGTGTTAGGTCTGGTGATCGTAGAGGTCAGGCTGAGTTTTTCCCACAATCTTCAGTATAGTTTCTATTTATCCACACCTTCACTGCACGAAAAAAATGCCTCCAACAATTAACTAGCTAAAATCAAGCTTCTTGCCTATCGCGAATTCCGGTATTTTCACACATTTCGTTGTCTTGCTTCTAAGATTATAGAAGATCAATATTCGTTATTACTTAGCGCCCTTTTATCAAATCAAAAATCAAAAAATGAGTTCTTTTAGTAAATGCACTTTATCCTACTAATTTCAAATTAATAATTTTGTGGTCGGACCAAGCAAGAAATGTTTGCAAATCCCAACTTAAATGTTATTTACCAATACACTTATCAAAAAACAGTCTGTCAGTCTAGATTGCTCCCAGAAGATACAAATCAACAGCTTGCATACACCCAAAGAGAACAACTTTGTAAAACTAGTGCAATTTTCCCACCGAAGCGGCGGATAACAATATCCCGCAATTTATCTATCTTCCGACAAAAGAGATAGACTACATTCATTTATTTTAATAACGCTTTTGTGTTGCTGAAGGAAGGAAATTTAGGTCTTTGAAGGCGCAGGGATCAAATCCAAGCATTCTCAGCTTAACATCTTGAGCGAAATAAATAAAATAACGAAGTTAATTGGCTCAGGAAATAAACCAGATGAAATCGAAAAAAGTTGGCGAGCAATAATTTTTCGATCCATAACCCTGCAAATATCAATTATTTTTCAAAATTTTAGTCAATCGATGATTCCTTCAGCGAATTGGTGACCAAACTGAAGTGAGTGAAATTTGATATTGGAAGTAATATTAATTTTATATATAGCTTGAAACAACTCTAAATTTTACTTCTGCTTTTAGTTACCGATCCCTAACTATTAGCTATACTGAATCTTCCGAAAAAGTTACTCTTAAATTACTTTGTTCGGATAAGCCCTTTTGCAGCAAATGCTTTTAAAAATAGAAGAGTTTTACATACACATCTCAAATTTCCATTAAAAATTATTAATTTGTCATGAAACAAATATTGCTAGTCTGTGCCTGTGTATTATTTATTTTTATACTTGATCGGATGTTTTTTGATTCGTTTGCGTTTAGTTTATTAACTATGGAGCGCTTTTCTAACCGTACAGGTCAACCATGTAGACGAAAGAAACAGCCACCTATTGTAAAATAGTTAGAGAATATAAATTAAATGGAAATATTTGCCAATTTCCCAAAAATCGAAATGTTCGTATCAATTACTTTACACATTTGTATACAATGTTTTTTACACAACTTTATTTTGTCACAATTTACTACACAATTCCATCACCTTATTTCTGGAAAAGGTTTTGAAAAAGACGGTGAGTCGTAAGATCCCAATTAAATGTTTAAATGTAAAAAAAGAGTAATTGTCAACTTATAGTAAAGTACGTGGGAATATTCGTAAATATATTATTTTGTTTGAAAGTATCTAGCTAGATTTATTGATGTTATGCAATGAAATCTGGTAAACATCCGCTTAACAAAAACACAATTTTAAAATAGCGATGGGAATGGAATACTTGCAAAAACAATTTCAAATCAAACATTAGTGTATGTTTTGCGCCTGAACTTTATTTTAGTTCGCAATATTCAAAAAGTGCAATTTATTAAAGCTATCTTTTGATTTTATGAGCAGAACTTTAATCTAACTGACTATTAAACAAGACGAACTGCTCGACGTTACTTATCAGTATACTAGTACTAAAAACATGTCTAGAAATTTTGGTATGTATGGAGGCCGCTGAGTTTTGTAAACCCACAAACTTTAGTCAACTTTCCATGGTAAATGTGCAGCGAGACTTTCCTCTAAGCTCTGATCGTCATATATTATTTTACTGCCCTTTCCAAGCGAATTATCTTCATCCTCAGCTTTCAACCTGTACACTTGGCTGACCTCTCTGTCCTCTTAAGCGTCATCTCGAATACTTTATTTCCCGATGCCAGCGTTTTTTCTTCGTCCAAAATGAAGTAATTTCCTACGACTTCTCCTAGGGTTAGCGATCGGACTTTCACATTTCTGATAGATCTCTTAGAAGTCTAGTACTTATGAAATACATACATCATTTAATTGAGAATACAATTTAAATGTTGGGATTAACTATCGTTCTTCTAGCCATACCCAACGGCAACAATATTGCTAGCCCTGAAGCGATTTAAGCGCGCTCATGAATTGCGATTCAAGTCTTAAACCTCATTTCGGAGTCTAAATCCCCAAAGCCTCTCGTTCGTCTAAACGTTTATAGATTTGTGGGTTAGGATATTCAGTTTTCATTTTGAGGCACTACTTCAGGAAACACTTATTTGCGATCGCAGTCTGTTAGCGGTCTAATATTTTATGCTGATACTCCGTTTCGCCTTCGTACATACAAAATTAATGCAATATGACTTCTCGGGATAGACATTCAATAGGGGATTACAAGACAAAAATACTGTTAATTCAAAGGTTACAATTGGATACTTTGATCTGAGAGCAACAGAAACTTGAAGCATTTTCAGGGACGTTGTATTTCTTGATAATAATGAAAAATTTCCTTACTACCAATTTTATCAAGAATCTTAGAATCCCCTGGGGGATTGAGTCAATGATTACTTTCACACTAACAACTTATTTATCCACAGTCAATTTTGTTCCTGGAATAACAGATCAATCACACTCGCAAGAAATAATATAAATAATCTTGTAGACTGCACTATTGAAGAGTAACCAATTGAAAATTTACATATAGTAAACATTCTGATTTCAAATATAATATCTAATGAACTCGAATTGATTCCATGTTCTCAAATACTTTGACCACTAAAAAATAGTTTTTAACTAAATACATGTGATTAGGTGAAAATTATAAAGCGGCAAAAAATGTGAAGTGTGTTCAGTCTGTTATTTGTATAAAATCTTGATGATAAATGAGCATTTTTAAGTAGACTTTTAATACCGCAAGTTTTACTGGTACTTTTGAGAAATTTTGGTTTGTAAGAGCACTGTTGGTCTAATGGTTCGGGATAAAAAAACTAACTCAACTAACCTAAACTGAAAAACTCCTTGGATACATATAGATAATAATCGAAACATTTTCAATCCACAACATGGCATTTAATCAATTTTAATATTTTGATAAGACCTTTCAGAGAGCTTTAAATGATGACAGGGAAATAGCAAATGCAAGAATCATAACAGCCTAGTATAAGAAAATATTTATATTAATATATACCTACAAGGAATATCCCTTGTCGAGTGATCAAGTTATAAGCATGCATCAATCTTACTTAACAATAAATCATAATTCTTAGTTTATACCATCTTTTCCTCCGAAATATTTTTTCAGTTCTCATACAAAATCACAAAGACCGGGTTTAGGGAATCTCTGGAATGAATAGAATTAACCAAATTCTTAAAGCCGACCGTTATCAAAAATATTTCAAACAATCATTTAAATTACAACCAGAACATAAATGTATATTTGATACAGAAATATAGAAAAATTTTGTTATGTCCAACATTCTTGTTTTCTAGCTTACTGCATAAGGTACATTTGTACATAACAGTCATTTTCCTAATAGAATACGGCGTGCAAATTTAAACTAGATATGAAGTTCAATTAATTTTTTTGGACTAACAATAATTATACAAAATGTATTCTGCAAAATATTGTATATGTTTTTGTTACGATTTCATTGCGAACCATCTATTTATTTGTCTATAAAGCATTTTATTTACAATTACAGCCGAAAGTAATTCTTAATTTAAATGGATTCGAAGACAAATGAGAAACATGCACATGGAAAAAAAAGTTCATGAGATCCATTCGAATGTTTCTTTCGATTTTGTTAAACACATGAACACTATAGTTTTGAAATAGAATTAATTATATTTGAAAATATAAAAAACTGGAAGTTCGATGCAAAATCAAGAAAATTTACAATTTAAATTTAGGAAAGGTTTCAGTTTTTTTTATATAAAACTAACTTTTCGTTATAAAGATATTTACTGCAAAAGTAAACATGTAATAGTCAACTATTTAGTTTTTAGTTTTTTTATATCAACTAACAGTTTTTCCACATAGGTGAGTTTGAGAAAGGTTGATGTCAATTTTTAATTTTTATAATGCATTATTTACTTCACTTCCCGGTAAAGTTATACGCCACCCTGAAAAATCGATCCTGCTTCAACTAACTCTCCAAGACATGATCCGATTTATCTCCGTAAGATAGTGAAATGATTAATGCGAAATCTCGTTAACAAGTTTAATATTATACAATATTGATCAAGAAAGTTGATGATGGCGTATCGTATTTGTAACATATACCTACTATAAGTATACTAACTATGCATAATCCTAGCTGGATTCTATGCCGCCTAGATTAAGAAAATAAACTAAGCGCCCCGGAAAATCTTAAGCCTAATAAATCTGGATTTATGAACATTAAAACAATATTAAGGGGCAAAATTAAGCTCGTTTTAGTGAACCTGTACACACAGAAAGTGTTTTCGGCAATATCATCCAGACTTAAACTCGAATTTAAAAGAATTTTGTGTGGCTATTTGGGAACGTATTGTATTATAATTTGATATTAGTTATAACAATAACATTTCATAGCGCTAGAAAAAGCGCCTACTACAGTTTGCATTATTGGCTGCAAGATTCCAATTGAACTTATGTATAAAACGATTATTGTACCTAAAAAGCCGCTTTGACGACTCAATCTATTATAAGTTTGTCACTTATAAAATTACTAAAATTAGGTGAATAATATTTTTTGTTTCACCTTTCATAAAACCAAATAATTACATATTTACTAATTATATATCCAATACTTTATCGAAGATGTTTGTCTTGGGCAGAACTAATTTGGTTGGTTCTAACGACGGTTGGACAGTTGCAGGAAATGTCTCAATGTCAGATGAACTCTGACCACTTCTTTTGTTCTGAGTTTTGAAACTGTCTCAAGAAATTATTTCAGTTATTATTGTAGTTCCTTGAAAGTGAGGAACATGAATAAAATTGAGTGTTCTTCGGCTTACTCATTAATTACATGCAAATATTTGTTTAAACGAAATATTATCTAGCCTAACCGGGTGTCATTGCCATTACGGCACTTTTTTATTCACAGGTGTCTTCTACGCATCTATCTTAATGTTTCCTGTATGTAGACATTATCAACAACATTTTCTGCAAATATTAAACATTACTTAGGTTCAGTTAATCTCAGTTCCCCATTATCATGCACAAAAATTTGATGCTTTCATTTCATTTATTCCCTTCCTTCGATTATAATTTTGTTCACGGGGTAAGTAACCCAATATTTTCACTAGGGTTCGTTGTAAGGTCAGTTTATTTAAGCAATCAATTCGGTAAGCCAGATAAAAATAAAGTAGAGCGGAACAAACGCGCTACAAAAATAAAATCTGAAAGGTGACCGACGTGACAACAATACTGAGATCTAATTTTTTTCACTCTATGGTCCAATTCAAACAATAAAAATATCTCTTGGGTCAATTATTTTTCTTTTAGCGCCTTTACACGTTTCACCGATATTTTCAGAAGAAATAATTTATTAATTCGCTATCGTTTCAGAAAAATGAATCTGAAGGTTAATTATGGAGTGTTATTTTAGAATGTGGAAATGTTCAAACATTTGAACATTGTGCAATAATATATTGAATTAATGGCCATGGTAATAGGACATTTGCCGAGACAATATGAAATAAACAGAAGCAAATACAATAGCAACTGCCTCTTAGGTAAACTCCGAGCATCTGGGGTAGAGAAGAAAATGAGCTACCAGAATATAAAAGTAAACCATGCCTACTGTATAAAAACAAAATGATTACATACGCATATTGTAAAATAGCGATAAACAACATGAACAACGCAATAAGAAAATAAACCCTACTACTGGGAGAATTGAATTCCCTTTATATTACAAAGAATGTAGAGCAAACGTTAACAACTCAAAGTGAGATCAGCCTGACGACTTTCCTGAGGCCACTAAAGAACACAACTTAAGTCATAACTTCTACTTTAAACTTAAAAAAGCGAGAAGCACATGGACTCGATGATACATTCGATATAGTAGATGAGACCCTTGTGATGATACATTAGATGTATCATGTGGTCCAAGTTGGTTAGTAGCCAACTAACAAGAAGAAAACCAACCCTTTGAAAGCAAAGCATCACAATCCCATGATTGAAGAACAAGGGTAAAACGGAAGACAAAACTACCGTAGTTTGGTCCTCCAATGCTGATCTGAAACAGATGTAAATGATCAGAATTTGACAAAACAAATTATCAGGTTATCCAACATTCATACGGAGACAAATATCAGAAATCGGGGACTACTGCGAATATCAGCAGCAGAAACTTAAAAAGGAGAAGTACCACCTAGAAGCTCCAGGCCACTAAGGGTACAATCATATCGGCCTTCGTAAGCTCTAGGTTCTGCAGAATTAAGCATTTGTCAAGTGTAGGAGCGAATTATATATCATGTTCCTTCTATGACTCATAATGAGTATTAAAATGATGAATGAATAGGATATGATAAAACGTTTTACAGGGAAAGATGATAAATTTATTATTGCGGTGACAGTAAAAGAAAAATAATCGACTAAAATTAAAGAAAAAAGCGACTTTAATGGTAGCTTCAACGACGTGATCCTGAATGATAGCCGCATTCTATATGGCGAAGAAAAACAAAGTCAAAGCAAAACAACAAATAAAATCGCATATCTTGGCAATATGTTTTGTTGACGTAAGGAGGCCATTCAATTTGATAAAAGCAAGGATACAACACGAACTGGCCATTACCCTTGTTAGGTCATTTGTATATTTGTACATAAGTGAACGGCCAAATGTTCATAATTTAGGCTTCCGCATGAAAGATGAAGAAATACACATTGGAGTTTTAGCTTTTATTAACAAAACAGGCTAAATTAGAGCTACTGATTTTTGTCTGTTAAAGTATATCTCGTGATGTATTTTCAGCAAAATTTTCCTAAAACCCTTAAGAAACCAAAATCATCCATGGTGTATCTATTATATGTTTCAAAGATAATTTAAATGATTTCATTTCAAATTGAAATATAGGTGTTCTTTAAAAAAAATAACTTAAGTCCGATTACATTCTTACCCAACGATTTAGGCTTAGTAGTTTTTAAACGGCAGATTATTTAGCTATCATTATAGAGAACCCGTCGTGTAAAATATTTTTCTCTATTTCTTGTAGCTAGTAAAATATAGGGCAATTTTAAAATTGACATGTCTTAGTTAGTATCTTCTGGAGAGAGATAAACATAAGTTTTCGATTTTATAATTTTAAATTTGACCCAAAATTGGAGGGAAATTGATTTCCTTAATATGACTTTTTGAAAAGTGTTGAAAATGGTTCAACTATTCACAATATCTCTAAGCCATTAAGCACTAAAGCACATTCATATGTTGGCATTAGACAAAGGCATAAAAAAATGTAGGCACTAGCCAGGAAAACAATGGAGAAGTAACATTTTACTTACAACACCTCCTTTTTACAAAATACGTTCTTAATTTCCATTTGTAATAGAAAATCTGAACAATCAATGCCACAGTAGAAAACACTACAGATTACAAATATTTTTGATAACGTTCAATTTACGACAAATATACCTTGCTAATTAAAGTTAGGTAAAATTTGGCTGTTTAATGTTAATTTAAGCAGTTTAGATGAGTCCAGGAAACACGACCCTTTTCAGTAAAATATGAAAATGTTACAATAGCAAATTCAACCGTTGAATTAAACTAATTTCAACAGATATTGCAATGAGGGGTTATATTGTATTCTAAAATTGTTTCCTTTTGAAAATGAAAATTGTTTTATATCGTTCAATTGGCTATTATAAGGGCTACCTAATCCGTTATGTACTTTTTTCGGTTCATATGAGAAACAAAAGTTGATGATGGTTTCAAAGGAACGAAACGTTGTAGTGTTTTCAAAGACCCCATCTTGTAGCGCTCGAAAAGGTGCAATGTCATAGAATTTTTTGTTTTTTGATATGATTTGAAATAACTTCAGAAATGAAAAGATTTGCTTATTTTTTTAAATCGCCATGTCGGTATATGTTATTTCTCTAAATTTTCTATCAGCTTCTGACGTGCCCGAAAGAAAGATACGGCCTCTAATGTGCACCAAGAAATAGATACTTAAACTTTTTACTGCATTAAATGTGTCGTTTTGCGCAATGCATTGCATTACGAAACACAACGGTTTCCCCAACTCAAACAACAAGTATGAGCTTCTTTCATTAAAGTAGTGATATACAGAATTACTGAGAAACTTGTAGTGTGCGTGCTTTAGTCACTGCTTCTAAAATTTTAAACCTATCGGAGCATCAGAAACAGGGTACCAAATTGACTAATCGGTGGAAAATTGATTGAGTTAAGTAGCAGCTAGAGGATAAATGGTCTTCATCTAATCCAACCGTCCACGACGACTATCCAATTAAAATCCGGAATATGACGTTAATATGACAATCGCTAAAGCAAAACGGACATAAATCTTGCTGGTGCATCGACAAAGACTAAGCAATTTGGTGGAGCGAGTCTCTTCCGACAACCGGTTTAACTACTCTATTGTTATACGATATTGTCAGATTGTCACTAATACAGATTGCATGCAAAGTAAATTAGAGACGAAACAATTCGGTCTAATTCAAATGTTGCGACGATATTCGTCGATACACAATTCTATTCGCCGGGATTATACATGCTTATTTCAAGTGTACCCGGAGGAGGCGAGGAGAATTATGATTTCAAACTGGTTTCCCAGTTAGACTTTAACAGAGACAATTCATTCGACTGTTATCGCAGAGGCATAAATGTTACCAGGGCTTATATTATTTATTATTTATCCTTTGGTATTAAAAGCCGAATCAAGCAGGATTGCTGGAAATCTCTGGAAAAATATAGTATATATATCATTATTATTATTATTAATAAATTCGATAGCATATGCATAAAAGCGGACATATTACATTTCATGCATAATGCAAATGCACAAATGTACGAACCTAACCAGATTAATCCATTTGTGCAAAGCAAAATGCGTCGGAGGTTCAATAATAGGTATTTATTTTCCAAAGTTAATTCCATAACTTAGGTAACTCCAGGTTCGTCCTAAATATGTTAAATCCCATTTAACGCCTCTTCCGTCTCGGTCTCTTTAAATATACAAGATGTCCGGACATGATGCGACCAACACTTAACGAGGTAGTTCTGGAGCAAAATTTAGTGGAACAAGTTCCTATCATACTTTTTCGAAAACTCAATATAAACGGCTCATTTTAGAGATATGTGACCAGTTAACTTTTTCACGCAATTTTGAGCGCTCTTGAATTTTTTGAGACCATACACAACCAAAACTATCAACTGTTTAGTATTATCGGATGAGTGTCAACTTTTGAACAGTAATACAAATGATCTATGATGAGTAATGAATGAATGATAAGTAATAAGTGTGCCAAACTTTAAAACAATCATTTAACCAACAAAAAAGTCCACGAACCTAACAAACATTAATAAATTAAATATCTTAAAATCACTGTCACTTATCACTAATTACTTGATGGTGTAATTACAATTATGTCCGTACCTCATTTTTGATATTTGGAGTTTGACACCAACTTAAAGAATGCATTTATAATAAGAGTTGCACTCATAATAAAACTTACTCAAAACGGAAATTCGATTGACGCAGTCGTCATTATGGCTTGTTTGTTCCATTTCATTGCCGTATTGTCGTTATTACGAACTGAGTGCAAATAGAATTAGCACAGAACAGCTGAACCTAATTTATGTGCAGAGCCAGTTCGCATCAATTTGACTTCAAGTTGATTAATTCATTCAATTAATTGGCGTTTTAGTGAAAAGCGCACTGTAAAGCTGTAAATTCGCAAAAAAAAGATTGTGAGCGTGCTGTGGAAAACAAATTCCACCTTGACTAGTCTTGGGTGCAACAAATTTAAATACAGTAGGCAGCAAAATAATAAATTGCAACCCAATACAGCGGCTAACAAGAGTGATATGCATCATTATTTACCTTTATAAATTGAGTAGAAAAAAGTATTACTATTTTAACCACCTGCCACAAGTCAGTATATTGCAAAATGTGTTTGCTTAATTACGTCTAGTATTTAAAATATGCTCAGATTTCGTTTGCGAGCTTCTCACCCAGATAGTTGGAGACTATGTATTTGATCCATGCAGCACACCGTCAGCCCACCTGATTGTCAGATCATATTGTTGTGAGATTTGTGTATAAGTTATATTTTTCTTCGTAGGAGCCGTCAATAAGACGTTAATCTTGGTTCCTAATACTTTAGCTGTGTTTTTCCTGGTTAAAAAATGCATCCATTTGCAAACGAAAACTTTACGCAGGAAGCCTTTGTAGAAATTATTTCCGAACAATTTCAGGTTTATTGTCACTGTTTATATGAATTTATTCTTTTGAAATTTTAATATATTTTATTTTACTATACGCTTCTGCAAACAACTCTTTTAATGTGTATAATAAATATTTGTTTATTTTATTAAACAATTCATTTAATCCATTTGATAGACTTTTGGTTAATACAGCTTAAGTTTACGCATCTTATTCAGAGAAAATATATGCGTTTAAATTGTAAGTTTTAATAGAATGTTGAAAAAATTGCACCCCGCTTTCAATAGTCCATCGCAAGTTCTCTATCAAGACAAATAAAAAAAGGATAATAACGGAAACTAAACAACAATAGGGCAAATGAAATAAAGAAAACTAAAGCAATAGTTTCACTAGTATCCTGCCATCACTCAAGACTTAGCTGTGAAAAGCTGATCGATACTAGATAGACGTATTATATTACCGAAAGCGTCGGTTTCGATAGAGACCATCAATAAAAGGATTTGCATAAATCTTGGAAAAGCTTTGCGGCGGGCAAGCATTCATTAAACCGAAACTTGGACGTAAACAATATTGTTTTCAGGTATGATATAATCGCCATCCTAACTAAAATCCATTAATCCTTTACTAATTGTTTGGGGTTAGGTCCATTCCGGATATCCTAACCGCCGGCCATAGATTTAGATAACGGTTAATGCATCGCGTGATAATAATCAGTTATCGAAAATTTCTGGATGAAAATATTGACTTTGTTAGTTTATGGGATAATCAAAGTTTCAGCAGCTAATAGTATGTTCTGAACTATATTATGTGAGGGCAAAACGGGTATTAGTGGCTTTATGAAATAGGGCAGGTCGAAATAACGATAGAACATTACAATGCAGTTTTACATTTTCTTTTGGATAAAATAATTAAATTATAGTTTTGATATTTTCGAAGCAAAGTCAAGTTCATATCAGTTTGGTATTTTCTAAACTATTTACAGATATTAACTATTGAATGAGGAAGAATAACAGTTAGCTGATAGCACAAAACTACATTCCTAACTATTGAACTTAATAATCGGCTCTTAAATAATTATTAGTAATCCTAATAATTTTCTCAAAGTCGGTGAAAAAATAATGCGAATTGAATTTAAAAAATGTTGATTTGATACGAATCTTTTTTTATTTTTTTAAATTAATTTGGAAGAGCTAATGTGTCATGTTGTAAGAAAAATATTAATCAACATCTGGTTATCATCAAAGTTACCATCCCATTATTTTGTCATATTCACTACATGGCTCAGATTAGTTTACAATTTAGAAACTGAGATCGAGAGTACTTCAGAAAAAAAAGTCGAAATAATTTTACTTAATGGGGCTGGCTGAAAATTGGGCTCCTCGCCAAATCGCCACCGTATTTAACGAGAGACATCCGAGTAAAAACGTAAGGCAAAAGTATGTGATGGAATTCGCAATTAGCAAGTTTGAAGAAACAGGGTCCGTAAGTAACAAAAAAATACTGAGCCAATGATTCCAAATTACATTTGCGGTTGAAATTGAGGTTTTATGTCCGATAATGTGACGATAATTTGGATCACCAAATTATCCAGTGTGAGTCCAAAAATCGCTGTCCACAAATATTTCTTCAAGTTTTTTGCACAAGATTTTGACAAAGCAAAAGTCATTTTGTGTTACCATTTATGGAGTAGTTAAATCATCGGTACCCGACAAATTAATTGGTAAATTGGCTGTTCACAAAGGTGACCGTGGATGAATCCAAATCCTTGTTGAGCTTAAATAAGATCCAATTTCAGTGAATGTCAATTTCGAGTTTGTGGTCTCACCCCGATTTAGACAAATATCGAAATATTTTAATAAGTTACGCCATTTTCCCCGTTTGATGATAATGCTTTTATAACTGAGATAACAAAATTAGCAATCGCGAGCAACACAAGCAAAAGGAGAGCCAAATTACGAGCCCTCAACGCCCACGAGAAAAAAATGGTGACAAAGGCTGTAATTACTTTTCTGAGTTTTCAGGTTGAAAATTACAAAAGTTTTATTGTATGTAGTTTAATTATCTCCCATAATTTTAAAATATTTTCAAGACATTAAATCACAGCGTTCAGTTCACTCAGTGAACATTTAGAAATTATTATGGAAAATCCAATATTGAGAATCAATGTTTACAATGATTATTCCAAGAAAGCAAGACACCATTAATAATTAATCGTCAGTTTTATTCCAACCTCGTGGAAGGTCGAGCTGGCGCAGGAACCAGATTAGTATAATTTAACACATTTTTGTTTTAAAAATAGACTGATTTGCTAAAACAACAAGAGCAAACCTACCCTTTCCATAATATAAAATATTATTTATTTATCCACGCTGGGGCGCTTTTAGCACGCCATTTTTGAAACTACGAGTCGAGATTTGTTCGTTCTTCTGTACTGAAAATACAAACCTATCTCATTGTATTTTGCTTAAATCGGACTTGTGGCTAACAGAAAATTTTGTAGAAAAGAAAATATATATATTTATAGTTAGAAGAGAGAGTTGGAGTTCATGGGGTATCGGTCTTTAAGACTTAGAAAGCCTAAGAGCTTTAACTGTAGTTTAAAAGTTTTAAAGTACATTTTTTATAAATGGGACGATAGACATTTAATTAAACCCGGCAAGCTTAGTGTAATTGGAACAATATAAATGAACAAGTTAACTGAATTTTACTTAAGTATCGAAGCTGCATCATTTTCGTAACTTTAGAGCTGTGGAGATTTACGGTAAGATATCACAAGATCGATAGTCATTCGGCGAAAATAAATTACATTTCTCAACAGAGATGCTTTAAGTGAACCGAACAAATAAAGATCTAACCTAGAACAGCTTTAGAGCCCTGTTTTCGAAAACCAGTCAACAGAAGAAATATATTACCTATAGCAACGACTTTGATACCATCCATCAATAATGGGATCTGTGTAAATCTTCGAAGATTTGTGGTTTCGTAGTCCCAATAACATTAAAATTTTTCCTATGCGGGAATTAATGTTTCCGGATTTTGTTTCATTAAAACAAATAGATTTTATTGTTCATCTCGCAGCGTTTGATTTTAATTAACGATCAGTATTAGGAATCAGATAATTATGTAGCTTATTTCCTGGAGATTTTCTTGTCCAGAACAATTTATTTTAAGCTGAAAAGAAACGAATAACGATTTAAACATAATAATTAAATAATGATAATAAAACAAAAATTCGTTCAAATTAATGACGATTATTCAGAAATTGTTAAGAAAAAACTGGTGAGCTACCAGCTTTATAATAACAAGATATCAGCGCTGCTCTGGCGCAATTTCAGCTTTACTGTAAAGACGAATCAAATATGTACTTTGCTAAAATATTGCAAATAAAGAGTGGGAAATACCTGTTAGTCAAACATAATTCATATTCAGTTTCTATTTGTTTGATAGGTTTTTAAAAGTTTTTAATTATGGGTTCCACTTGCATTCACATCATGTAGGGATTGTAAGGAGTAAATGGATAGAAACATAGAGAACAACACTGGCGCAAACGAAAGTTTAAAAGTTTTGTGAATCTGTCTTCATCAACAACTATCACAACCTATTTAGCCATAAGAGCGTAAATATTCCCAAACTTTAAAAATGATTACTCTCCAAACCCTTACAGCTCAATGAATACATTGAAAGAAATGTATATTGGATATCCTTAAATAAGAATGTTCAAGTGCGAATATTTGCGGTTGGGGACACAAATTGCAGTATGTTTGAGAGTCAAAGAAGTACTTACATGAAAACGGTTGGAAGTAAGGGATTTTAAAACATATGCGTGTGACAATAGTCCGGATACACCATTCGATACTAGTAAAATAAACATTTAAATCGGTAATATAAATGTATTCCTTTCTTTTCTATGTATTTATTTAATAGAATAAATTTAGTAAATGTGAGCTAGACAACATGAATTCATTCGATCGTAAAAAGCCATTATCCATATAACATGGACATGGCGAAAAGAACGGACATAATCCCATTTATGGCCGGTTTTAATAAAGGGTGAATAATAAACATTTAATCATATTTTATAGCTGAACTGTAGTAGATAATAATTAAATTTTCACTTACACAATAGGGTGGGCTTTTACAAATTAATCATAATAGAAAATGTATGATTTTTCGACTTTTTTGTTCGAAAATATTTCGATATTTTAATTTGTGAGTGATGGCAGATAATATAGATCATGTGAATTTTTTGCTACTCGTGCGCCAATAAATTGTTAATTGAAATATTTGTGCAAATGACTCTCGAAAAGCTAAATTTGCTCCTATTGCTAATCTGACCACGGTCTACTCACAGTAACCTGTACGGTCTAAATTACTAATCCTTTGTAGCTCCAGTTACAGCATTTAATTAAAGCAATTTCATTGCGGGATTTTCGCTTTGGTTTCTTCACGTGAAAACTGTTGTTTATATTTTATCGACGTTTTCCACAAGATCAAGTTAAAAGTTGGGAAAACACAATCTTCCTGTATATAAAAACAATTGCTGAATGCAAGCAATCAAGTACCAGAAAATAAAAGTGTGTTGAACGTTGAGGCCAGAATTCACATTGGAGAATATGTTGAAATTATCTAAGAGTATCCGTATGACTTTAAACTGAAAAATTATGTAATTAATAATATTTTCAGCTTCGTGCATATTTGGCTCGAACAATAGCTGAACTTGGCAAACTTTCAAGACGAGTCTTGGGCAGCAATTTAGTTTCAGGCGTAACCACACAAAATAGTTAATCGATTCGATGTTCTCACAATGTAAAATCATATGAGCTCATTTTCATATCGAGTTTGAAACTGAACTAATTTTACACACTCCATATTGTTAATAAAGTATTTTCTGACTGTGTCAGGCAATTAGCACTAAGTTTCATTAAATTATCTTAAATTAGATTCAAGCAGACATTAGTAGACTAATCAACTAATACAACTAATCTTTGATTCAAGCAAGGTCTAAGTTTAAATTGTATTCATATATGAGCTAAAGACTAAAGTTTACTTCTGATTCAGTTTATTTCAAATTGTTTAAATCCACATACCTATAAGGAATAAATGTAGAAACATCCGAGCAAATAATGAGGAATTGAAGAAGTCATATATCAGGTATTGAAATATACGCAATTAAATAATTCTTAATAAGACTCTGTATGCAATGTGCTGGGCAACTAGACCGAGAAACGGAGCCGGCAAATTTATGTCGATTTGACACTTAAAGTGTCTTCGTAAGGGCGGTAAGGCTTTTCCAAGGTGGACGTATAATGCTGAATTTTAATGTATTAATGGCGTTATAATTTTATAAATTATAACGCCATTATTACGTTTTTTATTATTATTATAACGTTTAAGAATATAAATGTTCGTGTTTTTTGTATTACAACAGCACAATTACATACTTCTTTGCTAATATTTAATAGTTACCTTAGGAAAGCAAATATCATGCAACTGGTACCAAATCGTTTCCTACTCATGTCTTATCTTGTTGGACGTTGCCATATACTGGTAGCAATGGGGCATTAATATTACGTAAAATTGTAAAGAGAAAGAACGAGTTTACATGGATAGCGTGTATATGTCAGATCGCTTCTCGTTCGCTTATTATATTATTATATTGTGTGAATTCAAGTTCATACACCCAATCATTTTACACGAAACAAGAGCAAAGTTGAAGTTAGTTTAAACCATGAAAGTTTCATTTTTGCACACAATATCGTCGGCTTAGACACTGGGCTCGTGTAAAAACAAAATTAAACCTAGATTCGTGCAACACTATACTTCATAAACATCGTCATTAAATACAGTTGTTGAAAATGCTTCGTACACAAGACATGTAGAGAATATTTAAGAGATAGAATACAACTTAACACTTTTATTGCCCTACTCGGAGGACCCGGCTAAATATTCAGAGAAACCGGATCAGTAAAGCCGAATAAAGATGACACGGGAAGGATACCAGCACAACACGAAGACGGCATAAGAAGTGGAGAAAATTCATGACATTAGGAGGCTGACAGAAAAATATCCGAATGTTTTGAAAATTACTTCACAATATTTTGAACAAGAAAAACTTACAGCCTTCTTGTTTTCTTATTTTATAAAAGTCCAGGCGTTACAATTACAATTTTGCGATAAATGTGCTTTCAAGAAGGGCGAAATATTTAATATTCATAATTCTCGATCGTAACTGTCCGCCTAGTGTCTCTAAACAAGGGTATTGTTTACTTAGAAATGCTATGGAAGGTTCTACCATGAAAAGTTTAAGGCAAAAAATATTAGTTAACTCCTCCAAATTGGGCCCCCTAAATGTTTAGAATTAAAATAGTATTTTTCCATCAACATTCAGTATTCATAAAAGATAACCCATAACCTTCGCCAAGAAGAATTAACAGTTTAATCCTTCTAGATAAACAGCAATATAAATTTAAAAAAATCCATATCAACGGTTTATGTTCAAAAATACTTCTCTTTTAGCATTCATTTTTGGATAGGGCCGAATAGACAAAATTATCTTTACAAATTACCGTTTTGGTTTGTTGCTCCAATTTAGGCACATCATATTACCAAAAGGTATACGATTTTAGAATTGTTCACCAACTGGAACAGCATATTTTTTAGAACTATGTAGAAATAATTTGTTTCAATGTGGTCCATAAATTCTCGGTCGGGATTGTAAGGTGCCTGGAAGACCCTCTGTCGACACTCAGCTTATATGCACTTGTATCTGATGATCCTTAAATCTTCAATAAACTACCTGATTGTAACTTCGAGAAATTATCTAACAGTTTAATCAATTGAACAATTATCAGTGAATTATTACCACTCAAAATCGTAATTCAGCCGTTCGAAAATAAATGGCTAATGGCAATATTAAGCACGTGATCCATTATATTGGTGTTCGCTAAATGCCTTAATCTCCTATTTTACACGTTTTCAAATGTGCCTTCGCAATTACAGTGAGTAATGACCGGGTGTTCGTCGAAAATAGAAAGCGACAGTTAAATTTGTCGTTCGATACAAATGTGACCCGTTTTTTATAAAATTTATCCCCCGTGTATATTAATGGGATTTTAATACTGACTCCACGTTGAATTTCGGTGTAATTATGTGAATAGTGTGTAGGGAATTAAATAACGTTTTTTTACTGATTGGGTTGGGCATCCAGGTGCTAGCATGGTAATTTCCCAAACTACAGCATGTTTATTTGGTAAATGTTTAGATAAAATTTGTTGTTTTACCCGAATTAGTAGTTAGTGCAGTTATTGTTTGGATATATGAAGACATTTTAATTAATTCGTTTTAATATTAAAGGAAATACAACTTGCAAGAAATTGTAGTCCGGACGCGATTACGTTTTATTATTAAACATGTCCTAAAATTTTGGTGCAAGTGTGAAAATTACTCTATTTGCAGGCAGCTCAGTTAAGTCGCTATGTAGACCGACCCTTTCTACACATCGCTACATCAGTAGGTATACAATATTCATTGCATGATTTGACTAACCGGGATATACAGAACATCGTATACATTTCGTTTATTGAAAGTTTTGTTAACTGCATTCAGTTATAAATGAGTAAAATCACTCCATTTTATGTTCCATGCAACGCTTTTGATCTTTTTGGACTAAACGACAATAAAAATAAACGTTTTTTGTTAGCTTCTAAACTAATCTTTAAAATGCAGAAAATGTATCACGTTTGCCTTCCTACGGGAATATTCTAACTAAGTTCAATCCTCTGAACCGATGGAAAACGCGCGAATTTCACGATGTGTTGTTTATTACCAGCAAATGCAACTGAAGTTGTCGAAGTAAGTTAAAGTAAACAACTGAACAGCTGAATGCTGAATTCATAGCAGGCAAGGAAATCCGTTCTGAGGCGTTTGGCAGGGTCTCTGTGATCTCAAACTCTTCAAGAATAAAGTATCAGCAGTACAAAATGCATTTATATGTCGATATTTATAGCGATGCTCTGAGTGCTCAGTCAAAGAAGTTCCAGACTATGAAATAACCACAACTGATCTGAGTTAAGAATTTATTGATTCATAAGCAAAATACATAGTTCCAATTTCTCTTAATTTGTCTTTTGATTTCAATGTGACAATGTTCGTTGTGTAATATGTTGTGGTAATAATATTGATTTTTTAAACGAGAATAATACTTTTTGAAGTTTGAAATGAACATTTATGCAGTAAGAGCCATGATTACAAGTGAATGTAGTCTTACTAGTCGAATGTGAATATCCAACTAATAAAAATAAATAATTGCAATCGATGAGGAACTAAAGATTTTACAAAGGTTTTAATTTCTGAACCCAAACACGCTCTATAATATGTATAATAATCAAGAAACTTATTGAGTAGCATTTTTTTAAACAATTCTGATAAATTTTCGTTTAAAATGTCAGCAGAGCCCAATAAATCATCGAAATTTAAAAACTGCATTGAATAGGAATTTTTGGTTTAACTGCTTATACATTTTCATCTTTTTATCGGTGAATTATCGCCAACGTTATATGAATAAGACGCGGATTGAAATAAATCCCAAGCGTGTGCTGCCAATGGCAAACACTCCCCGGTCTTTTTATGCATAGACTCAATTTTCAAAGATAAATGAGCCAAATCTAAGTACAAGGGATGAATAGAGAACGCCTGACAGATGAAATTTAAATTGTGGAGAGCAGTGAGCGTCTGAAAGAGCTTTGCTGTCAACCGCAAGTGGATTTAGCCGAGAACACCAGAGTTTTTATGGCGCCTCGTCTCCTTATGATACGGTTTTAAGTTGCAGTGAAGTTGATATGTCGAGTATTGTGTTCGAAGTTATTGTACCGAAAATTTCTTAAGCTGTCGAGAAATTACAGATACCGGACGAAAGCTTCGAAACATGCTAGTCAAAAATTAAGGTACAATTTGGGAAAATAAAAACGAACCAGATGCAAATTTACATGTATTTTCCCAATTTTTTATACCGATTGATTCAACTAGATATTATCAGATGAAATATTATGAATTCTACTGTATTATCTTTATTAAAATAAGAATCGCCACTTCAGGACTGGAATAAAAATGAATAGAAAAAAAAAACTACTAATTACTTAATTAGAGTCAATTAACAAACTATAAAAAACATATTATGTTTTTTGTCGATAAAAACCAAAAAAGTAATTTTAACAAAATAAAAAGTACATTTTGAAAGGTTTAATAAACCCTTAGTGACACTAAGAACTCGTGTACTCGATTACAAGCTGTGTATTAATTGCATAATAATATGATACAGAGCGATCCTTATTTAAAAAAAAACATACTTTCTTTCAAGCAAACTACCACGGAAAATGTAAGCTTGAAAGTCTTTTTACAATTTAACATGTTTTTGCAGTTGTGTAACCAATTAGAATCGACTTTCGAGGTATGGTTTAGTTATAAAGTTTAAAGTCAAGTTACCACTTATTCATTGCAAATGTTTCCACGCAATTTTCATTTTGGTGTTTACTCTTCTCTAACTATATAGATAAAGACATGCGAATATGGAATAAAATGTTTGCGATGCATAAAAGTAGCTTATTTCGCAAGTAAAAACGTTTTGTTTGTGTGTTTTAGAGGCGTTTGCAGTTTATCTATTATTTTATAATTAGTTGATCAATTAATCGCAATTTGCGTCGATCTAACTTTTCACATTTAAAGTATTGCAAAGCCTAGTCCTTATAGCCATGTAATAAAATATCTTGAAATCCACCTTGAATTAATTAAGCGAAAGCTCTGATCCCTGAATCCAAAGTGTCTCACCTGCAAAATTAGAAATAATTAAAAATGTATTCAGTCAACAAATGTTTGACGAATCAGTAAAAATAGAAAATTATTCATATTCACGAGTGAAAGATCATAATGTTGATATAAAAATCAAGTGCCCAATTTTCCAGTATGCTTTAGAACTTCCGTGGAGATGTTCACATGAAAATTTAAACGAGCCGCAGGCGAATAGATCAAACAAAGGGATAAAAACGCCATTGTCTTGGCCGTGCCCAAAGAGTAAACATTTCGTTCTGATATTTGTCTTTATCACTGACTCGGAAAAAGTCGCTGAGTCAAAGATAATTCCAGGCATAATAAAAAATTTAACAATTTTCTTTGTCCTGTCTACTTTTCGTCCAACTTCTTTTATCATGTGGTTGTAGGAATAGCAACGATGATGTAAGCATTTGTCCAACGAGAGAAACAATTCAGAAATCTTCAATTTTGTGTTAGAAAATTAGGAAAGGGAACTCATTTACTGGCACTAAACGTTGAGCCTATTGGCCAGATAAGAAGTTATAGAATCCGTGTAATGGGGTTGGTTAATACCATTTCATTTTCTGCATGACCCTTTCAAAATAAATTGAGTCTTGTTTTTCCACTGTTAGTCTTCGATAAATTTTGGAAATTTTGGAACATTTTTTTCGTACTTTTCCCGTGAATCACCCTGTATGCAATATTCAATGTCTACTTATAAATAACAAGAAATGAAGTAAACATAAAAACACATGCCAAACTTTCTCCTGAAACAGCAGATTATTGTATTACATCCCCAGCATGCAGAAATAATACCGAAGCAAGCGCTCTAAGCGAAAATTGGACGGGTAACGATATTAAGAAATAAATTAAAAACGTAATTCGAGCAGTTAATTGAAAAATTTGAATTTATCAACGGTTTCCATCACAATGCTTTTATTTTATTCTAGAAGAAAGAATGCCATATTTCAGATGTAAATTGGATTTTATAAATTCAAGCTCATCGAAAATTTGAATACATTACCTGCTTGCCATACAGCTTGCAAATTTTTTCGTTATTCAATTTTAATAAAACAGACTTATAAATAATTACGTATTACAAAGTAGTTTAATTTCAGAGGGTTTAACTAAAATTGATGATATATCATAGCAGCTGCTAAAGTGATTCCTATAGTTTCTTGCTAATAATTTATATATAAATATGTATTTTATATTATTTACATATTTGAGAAAGTAGGTGTCTGCACATTGAAGAGAATTCAATTAAATTAATTCAATGATATTTATTAGCCCCTTGCAAACTCATACACAATTAAGACCAGGTAGTTTAACTGACTTTACATATTTACCCTTATTGAAGAAAGCATTGTAAAATTGAGGTGAATTAAACGTAAATAAATAATTATACTCTAGAATAATGTTCATTTACTTTACGACGTTTAGAGAGCGATGAATGCCTCTAAATCATTTGATATTCCACATTCCCTTTCATATGCCTGGAATCCGATAATTACAATGCTAAAAACGTTTGACAAAAGAGCAAAATACAGATTTTTTTAAATAAACACTTTCAGTAATGCAGTAATTTCAACAAAAATACATTCGAGGATTGGGCGTGAAAACCAAACTAGCTAACCGACCAATTGAATAAAAAATGTACTAATAAAAAAATCAAATCACATTCATTTTCGGATGGCTTTGAGTTACAAAGATTGCAAAATTAGCACGAGGGTAGAGAAGCAAGCCGTAAGTTTTCTGACATCCTGCGTAGGTACATTTCTCCATAAATTAAATTTAGATTAAGTAATAAACAGGTCCTTTAAGTCCTGTTATAAATTATACAGCGTGAATAACTTGTACTGAATGTTTTAAGTTTCTCGACATAATTTCAAAAATTTTTCACATTTTTATATTATGTCTTGAAGAAACTTACCTTTTTTTACTACAGAATTTAATAAAACGATCGTAAACAGAACGTTCCATTTAAAAAGTAATTTTGCTATGTAGTTTTTAAAGACAATGACTCTGTTGACTAATTTTTGAATGTAGCCCGCTCAAAACTTCATATTTCACCAAAAATTGGATTAGAAACAAGCATTAGTTTTTCTTGGAGAGGTAAAAGCCTTGCTGTGGCGAGCTACCCGCTTACTTTGTATGCAGACAATAATTTATATACAACTGTACTATCCATATAAGCTAAGATTATAAAAAGAACATTTCACATTCGTAAATGCAAAACCATGCGATGAAAACTTTTGCTCCTCAAAATATTTAACATAGATAACTAATATATTACCTAATTTACAGGTGTACGTTAGCTCCAGTTAAATTTGTTATTTTGCTCAATTTGTTGAAATATCTCACAGCGAACGGTGCCGCAATTATAAATAAATCATGAAAATTTGCATATAAACGTTGCAATTTCCCGTTTTAATCTCGAAACATATTACTTCACGGTTTAAACGAGCCAACAAATTGCTCTGATGTTTAAACAAAATAATTATTACTAGAAAAGTTCCGTACATTCGGAAAATAGAGGTGTTTTACCTTAATAAAAGGAATGTTGTGTCCGTTTCAGTATTCAATTAGTCAGCTATTAAATACAATATATTTAAACAGTGAATAAATTATTTTCAAATAGCTATTTACTGTCATATAAATAGGGTAAAATTTTATCAAATCGGCTAATGCGGCCTATTCTTCAGTGTAGTTGTTTATTCACTCAGAAACCAAGTTTGTTTTAAATAAAAAAGAATTAAATAAGAAATTATTCGTCTTTGGTAGTGATAAAACGCGAATATAAATGATAGAATAGGGGACAATTATCGGACTGAATAGACGGACAGCTTTTCAGGGACTCTTTGGAGGACAAATTGCATTTTAAATATATTTTTCCGTTTGCAAATTATTTGTGGCACTTACACTAGAACATTCATACAAAGAGTTAGTAATGCATCTAAACAAATTGCAAGGCGATATTTCCGGGTCATTGTGAAGAAAAAACGTTTAGTCAAGGAGATTTAAAGTTGGGATATGATGATGATATGCAAAACATTAAAATATGTGAGATTAAATTTATTTCTAGTACATTCAACAGCGTTTCAATTTTAAAAAATGATATGCTAGATAAAGAAGATAGTTACATTTATTTTTTTTTAATATTTGGATTTGCACCAGCATTTACGGTATTTTGAGTTTTAAAAATATTTAAAAAGTATTAACTTTTCCTGAAATGAAAATGTCGGTAAAGCATAATACAAACTTTCGTTCAGTTACAGGCAAACTCATATTTTATTTTATATTCATAATAATTAACCATAACATTATTTGACTGATCATATAAGTTTTAAGTTTTGCGGAAGACCTACTTGAAAAAAGAAATAACTCAGAATATGTATGGAACGTAGTAAATTGGAAATAGCGTATGACTATTCAACTCGATTATATGCACTTTGTTTTCCTAGATTTAAATCACCCTCCGGATATTTTACCAATACCTAAAATGGAACGCCATCTCGAATGATAAAATACGTAAAAAGCGCCGGCATTTTTGCCAATTGCTAAAATACTTGATTTAATAAAGCTTTATATAGAGTACAGAGAGCACATTTTATGAAGTTTTTAAGCCTGAAAATTGGATTTTCTCTTCAATAGAATTTTAATTGCAAGGGAAACTCACATCGCTTCCTGGTACAAACAAGATTCGAAAAAAAATGCGAGCGTAACAAGCAAAAGCGAACAAAACTATAAATGGAGATTGGCTTCAAAAAGTTCGTTTTGGTTGATTTTTGTAATGTACCGTTTTATTACTTTATCCATTTACTAAGCGACAATTTTTCGGTGTTTAAAAGTTGGCATCATTTTATTCAAAGAAATCGAAAAGCATACGTGTTGAGTTTGATATAAACAAGCACGAACGCCAAGCATGGAAAACAATTTATTTAAACTGGAATTTTCCTTTACCGTAAAAGTGCGACATAAATATCAAACATTCTTGTCTCTCTAAAGATATCAACGGGAGTAACGCCAATTTTAATTCACCCATTATATCAAACTGTATCCGCATTATCTCCTTTAAAAGCTTGATATAATATTTTCTGCTTATTTACGAGTCCTCAAAGGTTGAGAAAAGTTTGCACTAGAAGTATGCTGTGTGATAGAATTAATTTGATTTCTATTTTATTTAAAAAATCTTTGTTGTAATCAACTTTAATAAGTTGCCATACGAATATTCTACCCTCAATTGGCCTGTTCAATTGACATCCATTGTAGAGTTTTTTAAATTGAAAGGCCAGCCAGTTAGTGAATACACTCGCTTATCCTTGGCGACGTGAGGGATAGTTTATCATGTAAAATCACAAATTCATGTTTTTGTTAATAGAATCAATAGTAGATAAATAATAAATGGAAGGTAAGTAAAAACGAATCACCAAAAAATGTTTTTCACTATCGAAGCTCAGCTAAGTGATATACCACGGTCTATCAAAACACTAGAAAAAGCAAATTTAAATTTTATTACTCATGCAAACTAATTCAACTTTAATTATACTAGACATTAGTGTAAATTACTAAGTATTTCCAGAACAAAATTGCCAGCTGAAAGTTTACTTTATCTCTACGGTAGTATTTTATTAGCCTCAGGGAATCCCTACTGTCATAAATTTCGTGCTAGCTAATTTGAGTAGAAGATTATAAACCCTTGTTTCCTACACAGTGGCACTTATATTCTTTGGTATCAGACTTATATATCTGCATAGCATTCGGAATTTCATGGAGACCTCGGAAATGCAGTTTTTACCCAATTCAAAATTGAAAATAAATTTTAGTAAAAAGTGCTTTTGATAAAATGAGCCTCAATTAAATCAAAAAAAGTTAAGTACCTACAAATATAACTTATTTAAGTACAAAGATAGAATGAAATGGTTAAAGCTTTCACGTACTGTCGGGTTATTGGGACTTATGGTTACCATTATGGTACTAACATTACTTCAATGCGATCACTTGAAGTGAATACTCCTCTAAAGATGCTAGTCATGTGCTCTAGCCAAACGTTAGAACCTTTTTTTTTTCGACGATGGCATAATAGTTCCAAAGCTAGCAAAATCTGTAAGAAAGCATTAACCCTTAAAATGTAATTGTTTTATTTCAAAAATCCAAGCTTGTTATATACTACGGAAATCGAGATAACAAACCATAACTCTTACTAACTTCTGTCTAAAGAACCCAATTCTAAAAAAATATGAGTTTACAAGATGACTTTTTTTCTATGACTAGTAGATCTTGGAAACTACAGCAGATACGAAAAAGGTTAAATCGACAACGCATTGCAGTTTTGAATGCTCTACTAGAAACTAATATTATTTTTTTTTAATTTGAGAGGTGGCAAGAACTATTCGAAGAAAACTAATTTGTGACATATTTTTAAATAACTCCTAGTTCAGTCAGTATTGATTGAAAAGTTTTAGGAAATTGCATTCCAAATAAAACGATATAAGACATTTCTACAAATTAACTCAAGTAACAAATTAAAACTTTTTAACATACATCAACTTGTGTTTATGAAGGATTGAAATTGAAGATTCCCCAATTGTATGATGCCATAATGACTTTTGTTTTTACATAAATTGTATTGAAGATTTTCAATTTTGGTCATTTTTCTTATATTTATTATATTTCTTGTATTAATCAATCTGTTCATATGGACTGATTAATGGCTTAAATTGCCACAACGGAATCCATTTATTTTCAGAAAATAAAATCGCCGAATACAAAATTGTGTAACTAATTATATCTAGTATGCTTAGTTGGTGGTTTCATATTATTCCGAAATATATGAAAAATGACCCATTCTTCTAATCCTTGAAAACTAGGAACAAATAAACGCGCCAATCAATAAATTGACGTTAATGCATCACCCGAAGATAAATGCATTTATTTTCAAGTACACATACCGTCTAACATAAATCTTGCTGAAATACATTAAGTGCTGTGTTCAGATAAGATTTTTATCCTGTTCCATTTTCAAACAAGAGCCGCATTTTCTATTAAGTGCATGAAATCAATATTTCCTACAGTTTTCCTTGCATACACTGACAACACCTCAGTAATGGACTGCCCAAACATTTCAGCTGAAAAAATATTTGATTCTGAAAGTCGTGACAGATTCGCCATTCACTCAATTCACATTTTTCTTGCAGAGTCGAAGAACAGGTATAATGTGCGTACTTGAATGCTCTTTTTTTAAATCTTCCCATCATTTTCGAACACTTTTGAATTATATTTTGACTGTTTTTATATTGTAATCAATAATAGTAAAAAGTATACATTTTTGTTTCGCAAGTTGTTTTTCTCATTATTTACAAAGAATAAAACATAGTATATTAAAGAACATTTCTATTTTAAAAGTTAAGCAATATTTTAAAGAAGTTCAATGGTCATTTGACAGACTAGTAGTGTAGCTCAACGTTACAAATATGGCACAAAACTTGCGTCAACAAATAATTCCAAAAGTTTCTTAAAGAAATATGTATATACATTGAAGATCTTTACCGTCCGAAAATATTCAATCAAAGGTATTTTTACATAAATTCTTGATGATAAAGTTGAGCATGCATCCAGCCAAGTGTTTTTTTGGCAAACATAAAAGCTTATCTAGCGTTGATAGGTTGTGGTTAGTGATTAAATCGTGCACTGCAAACAAGAGCGGATCCAGGGGGCGGGGGGTCATGGGGGGTCATGGCGCCCCCTTCTGCTGGGTTTTTAACGATTAACGAGAATTTTTCTAATTTCATGGACAACAAAAGACTGAACTTTTACTACTTGACCCCCCTCCTGACTCGAAAGCTGGATCCGCCCTTGACTGCAAGACTTAACGTGTAAACTTCAAGAATTAAGCGAAATATTCGTGCTGTGGAGTAAACCAGTGTGTTCTTTATTGCACATTATCATTATTTGAGTTCTTCAATTGAACTTTTTGAAGCGAAAGTAATTGTAAACCCATAATTTTTTTAAACCATCAATTCATTTTTAAGACTATCCAGATTTGGAAATTTTTAAACGAATTCCGTAGAAATGACGAGTTGCAGACCGGCTCTATCTATTTTTTTAAAACTAGGCCATCACATCCGAACATTAACGCTTGTAAGCAATGAAAACTGAAATTAGAAACAACTGTCGTTGTGCGAAAAATTATGGATAGCGATGGATAAAAGCGTGTGAGGAACACACGCATGGAAATGTGTGTAGTAGTCGCTTAGTAATAAAAATATTGTAGATAAGTTCTATATTGTTGAGGCGGATTCATTTTTTTACAAACTTCTTTTTGGGTATTTTGCCTCAAAAATTTTTGTCTTTAAAAAAGAC
>NW_026018165.1:11641477-11664885 GCF_020466585.1 Dendroctonus ponderosae | reverse complement strand
TATCAAAAAGTAATCAAGAACTATCACCTAGAGGGTATCCTGCGACACACTTAGGCTCAAGCTGTAAGAGAAAATTCCAATTAGTAAAGAAATTAATTTGAAAAATTACCTTGACGTTTCGATAGCTATTTTCTGCTATCGTTATCAAAAGAACCTAAATGAACCTAAAAAAGAGTATGTTAATAAATTGTGTAACAATAGTAGGATAATACAGTATATGAAAATTCGCTCTGATAATTCATCTGTGCAAATTGTCAGTTATAAAATAGGAGCACTATTTATCAATCTGTAATAAAAGACGTGAGGAAATTCTGTTTTTTAAAGACAAAAATTTTTGAGGCGAAAAACCAAAAAGAAGTTTGTAAAAAAATAAAAATACTGTTTGCGTGAGCAAAGCGAAAGTCTTAATTCGACTGCAAAAAGCCAACATCTCCAGACCAATAACGCAAACATTTAATCAACGAGTATCTGACCCATGAATATATGTCTCATTCGTTCGGTCAATTATGAGTATTTACAAGAATAACTTGGTTTAATAAAAAAAAACCTTTAATAGTTTAGTGAAACTTGTTGGGGAAGAATTCTTGGACTTATCATGTATTATTCTTTCTGTGTTTTTCTGCGATATTTGGACTAGAGTGACTTCAGTAGTGCAACGTTCAATAAATCCGGTAAACTCCGTGAAATGTTCGTATATACGATATTGCTACATACTTCATTTTTCTGTTAGGTATTTGACCTGTCACATGTTATCACCCTTATTTTTATCAAAAAATTACATAAACAAGTAAAGAATTTAGCGTAAAAATAAATTTCGTTCTATATGCGTCTGCTCCTCTCCGAGTAAATAATACATTATAAGTAGTCAACATGTGATAATTGGAAGTTTTCGCTTATACCCAAGAACTTATTACTTTCTATTGCAGCAAACATCGATGTCTGATTTTGTTTAACTGTTAATAGGAAAACTAAAGGTTGCAACCCAAATCAAATTCGGATGGTAAATAAAGCAAAACATCGTAGTAGTGAACTTGTCACTTGATTAACTCTATGTGTGGACCTGTTTGAAACATGCCTACATGTGGTGCCGTGCCCCAAATACCAAAATTGATAATCTATTAAAATTTGAAATACCAACGTCAATAAAACATACCTTAACATTTCTAGAAACTCATCAAGTAAAACGATTAGAAACCACCTCAAAATTGAACTGTGAAGCAACGTGTCAACACTTATTGTGTTCAATCAAAACACAGTCAAACACTACAAATGAACCGAATGACGTAACCTTGAATTGCACCCCAGCTGTCCCCTTGCGTAACGTTAAACCAGCCAGAAAAATCACCGGATTAATATTCCTGTTCTGGAATAAATACCGGAGCGAACTGTGAGGCTCCGTGTTGTCGTCATCGTTTCTCAACTCCGGGATCTGCTGGCCTGCGCAATCAGATCGATCTAATACTGGACCAACCTGGCCTCTTGCGTATAAAGCAGGCTCTCAACCATAAAGGTACAAGTAATTTATTGTCATCAACAGATCAAAAATTAGTTCTTAGTTTTTATACCACTCTCTCGTATTTTCACAACTAATAATGAAGGACTGGTTAAGAAAATGCATGTTAAAATATAAAATAAAATAATATCAAGGGTAGTCCTTTTTGGAGCTACCGGAAGTAGGTATGAACTTGCTCATTTTGAACGCAAACAGTTTTGTTTATATTTGAAATTTTATGTTAAAAATGACAGTTGCAGCCACTAGAATAATTATAAATTTTTCGTATAAGGAAATGTGCTACTTAATTTGAGTCGCATTTCTTGTTGAAAAGTACTTACTCTAATGGAATTTCGACAACATGTCAATAACTATTAATAAAATGTTATAAAAAAAGTTCGAATCCGTCGCGAACAGATATACGGGGTGTCAATTTGAAAACTTCCCACCCTTAATATCTTCCTTGTAGTCGAAAATATGGAAAATCGGGGACACATCAATTTTATTTGTAAGGGGGACTGTTTGAGTGAATAGTTTTAGCTTTGTTGTTTCAACCCCATAGGAGGAGTAACTCTTAGAATCTAAAATGGGAATGGGGATCAAGTGGCACAGCGTTTTAGAGAGCGTTCAATTATCTTTTCAGTTGCATCCTACTTTGTTGCTTTTAGTCCAGAGGTTTCCGAATAATCGCGCTTCAAAGTTGCAGAAATAATTAAACATGTTAATGTTGACACAAAAATTATTGCATTGGGTCTAGGGATGATTCGATACAAGTAAATACAAGTAGGTATTCGATACTTTTGTTTCGATACCGAATACTTTGGTAATTGATTCGTTCTTTCGAAACAAATACTTGGTATCGAAATAAAGTACTCGTATCGAATCGAATTATCAAAAGTGTAAACACTGCCCAAAGTCACAGAACATATATTTATGAAGATATAGGATATTTTGTGAAGTCTATTGAAGAACTTGAGTTGGATATCGCACAGCCATCAACATCTAGCGGTTCTAAATTAGAAAACATGTTGGAAGGAAAAAGTTTTTTTGATGCTAGTACGGATAGTAACATACCACCACAAAGGACTTTAGAAGACGCATTTTTACAAGTTTCGGCCAATAAAGAAAACAAATTATTTCTAGTACTTTTTCTTTATTGAATATAATAGATATATCTATTTTGGAGGGAGGTTCAAAATACAACAAAATAGTGCAAGCTTTAGCGTTTCTTGTTTGCAATTATGGCATTCCTACATTGTGGAAGGAGAACATACTTAGTGCATCTTATTTAACTTATTTAAAGAAGATGACCCACAAAAAATATGAAGCTTGTGTAGCTATAGCTAAAGCTAAATTTTGTCAAAGATTAACAATATTTGTCTCAGAGTGGACATTTGGACTGAAACAATGAACGACCGAGGTTTCTTAGGTGTGACATGTCATTTTCTTCAAAATAGTAAAATGCATATGCTCTATCTAGCTATTCGTACGCTCAATGAAATATTTGCCCTGTTTGGCTGACACAATAAATCACATCGTTGAAGAGGCTTTAAAATGACCAAGTGTGAAAACAGCTCAATCTAAGGTTCGTATAATTGTGCGTTGAATAAAAAAGATACGTATTAATAGTTCTGAATAGTCAGTTTTAAAACTTATTGCCGACATCAAAACAATATGGAACTGAATAATATCTTTGAAAAGTGACCCATTGGGAGACATGCAAACGGTATTTCCTAACTTTTATAAGTGTGGTAATATATATTTACTAAAACTGGTGCTGCTATGACGCACAATAGAAAAAGCTTGTCCCCTAAATATTTGCAGCAACTGATTTTTTGGGAAACCTTCAGAAAGAAAATGAATATTTTTTATTTACCTGATGGCAATAACTGCATTAAAATATATTCCATACATTTTATTACAATCTCTTTATTAAACGGCCTTTTTACAGTTAAAATTCACGGTAACAGTTAATTTCGGTCTTGAAAAACTCATCGAAAATGTATTCTTAAAATGTGTTTATGACGATTATACGTAGTCACTCAATATCGAGTCAGTCAATAAAATTGTGAGCAGGTAATGGTTTCGATACTTTCAGAATACTGATATGAGCAGTATTGCAAGATGATTCGGTTACTACTCATTTGAGTAAGTATCGATACTTTCTCAGTATCGTTCGTCCCTAATTGGGTCTCCTTACAGGACAAATCATTCATACAGGAAGAGTAGGTTACACCGTTTAAGCCGTTGAATAAGAGGAAAACCTAGTTTAAACAATTGTTTAACAATTTATTTCTTATTTTCCTTCAAGGCAAATAACTTTCATTCCGGAAGAGAAATTTCCTTAATTAAACCCATGGGATCTACTTACCTACGCACTATTCTATTTTATAAGTTGTTCAAAATCATGTCCATTTTCCTGTAAACAATAGTAAAGTCTGTTTTCGAACTCCTCTCTAACATTTCGGAAAACTTTGCCGGTATTTGACCGGCATTCTGCTGCAATTGGCCTTTTAAGATGATCAATATCAGCAGGTTGTGCTTTATAAACAATGAACTGAAGATGTATCCAAAGTCCGAATAGCTGAGTAACCGCACTACACGATAGTGAAATAATTCCATCTTATTACTAATGATTAAGAGTATTTTGTTGTGAATCCGCTTCTATTTGCAAAACGTTAAGAAGACATTATTTTCCCCAAAAATCGCCAAAAGATCACCAGTTTCAAGTCATGGCTTGAAGACAATGCAAGAAGCTCGAAAGCTTCTTGCATTGTCGTGACCTTTTAATGATCGTTAGCTGTCACCATTTAGATGACCGCCATCTGGAACAATTCTACCAAAGATGAAAAATCTGATGACAGAAAAATGATCAGTCATTTGAAAACACTAGATTCGCAAAATTTCGATGACCGAACACTTTTGGAATAGAACTTACACAAGTTTACCTTTATTTTTAAAACTTTATAAGAAAATAATCAAAGTTGGGCTTTGATTTGCTTTTGGACTGTGTGCTTAATTTCATTTTGATAATTCGTTGTATTAACTTGGTATTAATAGTTATATTATATATATATTAGGAATACAACTCAAATTAAATAACACATATTTCCTTACAGGAAAAATTCATTATTTTTGGGAGTGCAATTGGTGTAAAGTGTAAATCTCAAATATATCAAAATCAAAGTTAGAGTTGGGCAGATAGGATTTTAAAGTGAAATACATTTAGAATTTGGAGTCGAATTCCAAAAGAAGTAGAATAATATACCGGGTGTTTTATTTAATATAAGCAAGTACAAGCTACTTTTGGAATAACCGCAAGTGTAGTACAAGAATTCATGTGCCTGTCAGTAGAAACCTGATAATATAGTCATCTAACGGTTTTAGTACATGAATTGTCTAAAATAGTAGACAAAATTTACATACTTTATCGGGGTGTAATATGGGATGCATTCGATTTAAAATAACTAAATATTGTATTTATTTGCATAATTAATATATAAAAATAACATTTAAACTATATGCTCAAATAAAATATGGAATATGGAAAATAAAGTGTAATTCAATATAATAGTATCACATCAATGAAAATGTGTAAAAATAATACATATGTGCTACTTGCTAAAATATTTACGTTAAATAATGCCTTCATTTTTTAATTTTCTTACATGAACATTTGTGATAAAAAATTAGCCGACGTCAACAAATGATATTTGTTTCCGATGCATTAAAACTTGCCACTGCTTTGCTGACCATCTATCTATCCCGTAGCTACTAGTGCTTTCAAAAACAAAGTGTTGCGTAATTTGGAATCCACACATTATTAAAGGCATAATTTACTGTAAATGAGACATTGTGTCTTGTGAACAACCCATCTCAACTTGAACTTTATTTTCACGTTAATTGAGTAACTTCACTCTATCTACTAAATTATGAAGTAAATATTAACCAATCAAGCAATTATAACAAATATAACAGTAAAATTAAAAACATAAGCAGGGTGCAAACACTTTTGTGTATGATTTCCTCTTTTAATTATAAAAACGTTAAAAAATATTTCAAACACGTGAATTCACCAACAACGACTAACAAATAACATTGGTTACGTATACTTTCTAAATGTAAATTTCCTTATTTTAACCACACTGTATATTTTATATCTTAACTAAATGGCAACGTATGTATACAAATAACCAGTAACACAAACATGGTATAGAAGTGTGGATGTCAATGTAAGTATCTCCTGGTACATAACTTTTACAATGCCAAAACCTTTACAGCATGAAATGCATTTTCAAAATATTGAACCTTTCCATAGTTTATATGCAACTTACAGTTGATATAGCAATAAACAAATAAGATGAAAAATTATACGTGGTGTTTCAAGCAAAGGAGCATTATTTTAATCACTTATTTCACAAACGAAAAGAAATCCAGTTTCTTAAGCAAACGATACCTCAAAAGTTCAGTACGAGTACATAAGGTGTTGACAAAATAGGTATTCTCGAAACCACCCGAAAATATTTTAGTCAATTTTTGCCGTATATTGTTGAGAAATTAGTAGTTTTAATTATTACAATTATTGCTTCAATACCTATTAGATTCACTGTCAAATAAGGCTAGGTGCACGATAAAATTAATATAGATTTAATAGTAGGGCATACATAGCTCTTCTAGTGGCTAACAAAAATGCAAAATTTATAACTGTTCCTATTTTATTGAACATTGCAAATGAACTATTGCATGTGCATCCCGTCTTGTATGTATCGACATTGACCAATTGGCCTACCCATTGATGAAACGTCTCATTGAATCCACTGTTAAAAACACTTTTGCTAATTCCCTACAATTAACTCACTAGTTAAGCATAATGATGTTATATTCGGGCATGGAATAGGAACGAATTTTAAATAATGTCCCCTACCCATGAAATGTCTAGTACAAGATGTAAATCGGCTGATTAGTTTGAATAGCAATAAATAGCCCAATATTTCTCTCCACGGCAATATTTTTGTTTTTGGGTTTTCCACTATTCATTTTTGGGTTTTCAATATTTCTAATAACGTATACGTCACATTCGTTTTTCCATTAGCTATAGCAACTTGCAATAATGTGTTTCCTTGATCATTACGAGCATTTGTAATAGCTAGTAGGTCATCAGATGTCACTGATCTTAGTTTGTTAATGGATTCTACATTACCACTTACGATCTCCTGGAATAATTCTGCTATTATTGTTAGCAGGTTAGTGATGGTTTGATCCTTCGAAATATTAATAGGCGTTTCACCTGCTCTGTTTTCAATTTTATAAGCGGCACCATGTTTCAATAATGATCGGACTAATTCTCCGAAGCCAGCTTTAGCTGCAACATGCAGTGCCGTGCTACCACTATAAGCAGTTTTAGCATTAACAAAGTTATTTAATTTTTTAGGCTTTACATGTTGTAACAAAAGTTCAGCGATTTCCTTATTACCTTTAGAAGTAGCTGTATGGAGAGGAGTATTACCTTTGTTAGTAACTTCAGTGACACTAGCACCATTTTTTATTAAGAGGTTTACAATATCTATGTGTCCAGCGCTAATTGCGAAATGTAACGGTGTTCTTCCATCAGAATTAGCCCCATCTTTTAGAAGAAGCTGAACAGTTTGTAAATCACCTCGACTAGCAGCAACGTTGATGTCTTTTTGAAGATGTAGTAGAACGTCAGATGATTTGACACCCAAATAACGTAGTTTTACATTAATCGCTTCGATCTTTTGTAAAATATCTGAAACAGCCGGATAAGTCGCTCCAAACACAACTTTTATTTGATCAACGCATTCTGTGTATGCTTTAAGAGCTAGTGTCAATTTGCCTTGAGCAAAAAATATGTTTCCTAAGGCATATTGACTATTCAAGACTTGTGGATGGTTTGGTGGTAACTCTGATTTCTGGATATTTAAGACCTTTTGTGCTGTTTGCAAGGCCTCGGTATATTTATGCTGTGCAAAGAGTGCCGTGGATATGCTACTCAACGTTCTCAATGTATCACTGTGATTAATACCTAAAATAGTTTCTTTCTTTTTAAGCACTTGTTGAAAGATTTCCAAAGCTTCTTTAGATTTATGTTGACTTACTAAAACCACTGCTATATTATTTTGGGCAGAAATTGTGTTTATATCATATGGGCCAAGAGATTCTTTCCTAGCTTTATAAACTGCCTTGTTTATACATAAAGCTTCATGAAAATGTCCCAGGCGGTTTAATACCAATGCCATGTGAAACTTAGTATTTACGGTCTCTGTATTGTTTGAGCCTAGTACTTCTCTTTGTTCCTCATATACTTCTCGAAAAATTATTAAAGCTTCTTCATATTTGCCTTGCCTATGTAGAACTAAAGCGATATTACTTCTCGTTTCTAAAGTAGTGGGATTATGCAAACCTAACATGTCTTGTAATTTCTGATAATTATCTATAAAAATCTTTAAAGCGTCTTGGTAATGTCCTTGTTTATATAAAGTAAGGGCTATATATCTTTGAATATCTAGCGTGCTTGGATTGTCTGGTCCAAATATCTCTTTACGACGTTCCAATGCACTTCTGAACATTTTTAACGCTCGTTGGTAATTTCCTAGCTCCAAAAGTTTATAAGCCTCATGAATTTGAGCGGATACATCAACTTGAAATATTTGCTTCAATTCCGCGACTTTGGAAAATTTGCTCTGAATTCCAACTACCACCAAAGTTTTGTTCTCCTTATTACGAGCGCCCATCACTGATTTTACCTTGTCAATATGCTTTATTTTGTTCAAGTCCTTAATGACCACTGTTTTACGAGCTTCAACCTTTTCAAAGCAATCACTGATTAATTTAAGTAAACTAGTAATATCTGCATCTACACTGAGGTCTGATGGTGTTTTCCCGCTGGCAGACACTGCATTATATATTGCGCCATAGGACAGTAGAGTTTTTACAATTTCTAAATGTGAGAATTTGACGGCATAATGCAATGAAGTAAAATTCTTCTCATCGACCATATTACTGTTGGCTTTATTCCGTAATAGAATTTTTACAACGTCATGATAGCCTTTCCAGGTAGCATAATGTAATGGCGTCAAGTTGTTCGCATTTTTTGAATTAATTACTGCCCCTGATCTAATGTGAGTTTCAACATCTAAAGATATATTACGTTTGACAGAGTTAAACAATTGATCAATTAACCCTAATAGGTAGATAACATCTTGATTCCTTGCAATGTCCAATGGTCTCAGACAACTGCTAGTAACAGCATTATAGATTGCACCATTTTGTAATAAAACTTGAATAACGTCTTTATAACCATTTTCAGCAGCTAGATGCAAAGGCGTACAGCAATTTAAATCCTTAGCGTTAATGTTCGCACCTTGCATTATTAAAAATTTCACAACATTTAACTGACCTGTCATTGCAGCATAGTGTATTACTGTCTGATTAGCTGCACCAAGCTCATTAACACTTAATCCCTTGCTAAGAAAATATTTCACAGTGGCCTCATGGCCTTCCCTGGCCGCAATATGTATTGGCTTTGAACCTGCATTATTTCTAGCATCAATGCTACATCCTTTATCTACTAAATAGCTTGCCACTTCTAAGTTGCCTTCTTGTGAAGCAATGTGAAGTAACGTAAAATCATCATTGCCTTTAGAGTTCATATCTACCGGTTTGTGCCCCATTAACAATCTCACCACTTCAAAATGATTACGTGCAACTGCTAATTCTAAAGCCGTTCTCTTTTTCTTGTCTTTATTATCAACTTTTGCTCCATTCCTTAATAGAACGGAAACAACATTGACATGGCCAAAAGCAGCAGCTCTGTGTAATGGAGCGCCTTCCATGTTTACAAAGTTAACGTTGGCACGGTTTGCTATTAAAACTTCAGCAACGTATTCGTGGCCTTCTGATGCTGCAATATATAATGGTGTTAATCCATGGTTATCCCTAGCGTCAGCATTGGCACCCTTTGCCAATAGATCATTTACTATCTCTTTATGGCCTCTTTTGGCAGCCGCATGCAATACTGTAGCATTTTCACCCACGTTGAAATCAACACGGGCATTATGTTTCAGCAATAGCTTCACAAGATCTTTATAACCAGCCAGCACTGCCATCAATAAAGCTGCTCCTTGTTCTTCATTAACACTGGCTCCATTTTCGATAAGAACTGCGGCGATCTCTTTGTAATAATGTTGAATTGCAGAAACCAATGGTGTTCGGTTGTCACTCTGAAAATTAACATTGGCATAGTTAGCTATCAAAATATCGACGATTTCTTTATGGCCAGCTTCAACAGCCAAGAGTAACGGCGTCCCACCTGCAGAATCTCTCACGTTAACATTGACTTTATTTCTTATTAAAAGGATCACAATATCTTTGTGGCCTCCTGCAATAGCCGCATGCAAAGGTGTAAAACCATACTTGGCCGCGGTGTCAACTTTAGCTTTATTTTCGATTAAAAAAGCAGTAACATCTTTATGTCCTCTTCTAGCTGCGAAATGCAATGGAGTCGTGCCATTATTAGATCTCACATCAACTTCAGCTTTGTTTTTAATTAAAAGAGCAGTGATATCATTGCTACCGTGTGATACAGCTGCGTGTAGTGGTGTATTGCCAACCCAATCTCGACCACTAATTTGAGCATTATTCTTAAGTAAAAGTTCGACAAACTCCTTGTGACCTTGCAGAGCAGCAATATGTAATGGTGTTGCACTATAAATGGTTTTATCATTTACAGCTAATCCATTTTGTATTAAAAGATGAGCAACAGTCGTATGACCATTTTCTGCTGCATAATGCAACGGTGTCCACTTACTGTTATCTTTACGGAAAATGTTAACTTTATTCTGGAGTAAAGTGGCAATTACCTTTGAGTGTCCACCCTGTGCTGCTAAATGTGCTGGAGTCACGCCTTCGTTTGTAGCAATATCAGTATTTGCCTTATTCATCAGTAAAGTTTCAACAATATTTTCATACCCGAATCGTGCGGCGTAGTGTAATGGTGTTTGATTACAAACTCTATCAACAACATTAACATTAGCTCCAGCCTTCAGTAACACATTAGCTATTTTCTCATGGCCGTTCGCTATTGCAATGTATAATGGCGTACTACCATCTATAAATCTGGAATTAACATTGGCGCCCTTCAGTATCAAAACATTCACAACTTCTAGATAGCCATTCCGTACTGCTCCATTTAATGGTGTAGCTCCTTCATCGCTTCTGCCATTAACATTTGCTCCTTTGTCTAATAAAAAAATAACTAATTCGAGAGAACCACTTTCGGCAGCTATATGTAGTGGCGTAAATCCAGACATCGCCTCATTAATATCGACAGTGTCTTCTTTTTCCAGCAAAAACTTAGCAATAGCAACATGATTGTTGTATATGGCATAGTGCAAAGGCGAAAGCCCTACACTATCTTTAGCACTAGTATTTGCATGATTTTTTACCAGAATTTCTACAATGTCGTTGTGACCATTCGCAGATGCAAAATGCAGTGGTGTTTTGTGTGCATTATCTACAACATCAACATGTATATCTGTTTCTCTAATAAAAAAATCAACAATAATTTTATTTCCATGTGTAGCAGCAATATGAAGCGGACTTTGATTATTTACATCTTTAACGTCGACACATAGTTGTTGTTCAATCACAAATTTTACGACATTAAGACTTGCCCCAGAAGCAGCAAAATGTAATGTAGTCCATGCGTTAATACTTCTAGCATTAATATCTGCTCCTTTTTGAAGATACATCTTTAGATTTTCCAGATTACCTTTCTTCGCTGCATCAAACATTTTTTCTTGAACAGTAAGAGCCGTAAGATCTTTTTCATAATTATCCTTCAGTTTAGGAAGATTCTCTATGAACAATTTGTCAATATTTTTCTTACTTTCTTTTACGCCTTCTAAAATCAGTTTTTTAGCGTTTAGAATAAGCAATATTGTGGGATCAGATAACAATACATCTACTATGGTGTTGTAGTGTGCCAAATGATCACGCAACCATTTTCCAGTTAATAAAGGAACAATATTGTCTAAAAAATGTTGTTTGGTCTTTCGCTGCTTTTTGGAATTATCTGGCATGATTGACAATATATCTAAAAGAAGCATTTCTAATATTACTTGCAACTTTTCATTCGTCTTGTACTGGGAAATTGTTTCAATTAAACTGTCATCTAATGAATTATTTCTCAAAATGTTTTTAAGTTCAGATAGCTTTAGTTCAAGCTGATTATTATAATGTTCCCCTCTTGTATTAAAATTTGTAGTGTGTGAATGTTCAAAAATAAAGGACATTTTCTCATTCAACTTGCGTTTAAATTCTTCAATCCACCTTAGGTCGGTTGTTTGAAATTCAAAAACGAAAACTAGTTCACAAAATAAAATATTTACTTGATCAAGGTTGCCATGTTTTCTTGACATACAACTTTTAAAAATGTTCAATACCAAATCCGCAATTTTTTTTAGATTGTGGGACTCTAGTTCGGTGAACATATCCTGTAGTATTCCATTAGCAAAGAGTTTAACGCATCGAATATCATTTTCGGTCATTTTTTTCCATTTGAACTCAGCCAACACCTCCAATATTCCGACCACCTTAACGAAATCAGTTTTGATATTTTTCAATTTAGTGTTGGCAAAATTAATTATGCTTTCGATTTCAGTAAACAGCGCTTTCTCATAAATTGTTTTGTCAGTTATAGAATTGTTTAATTCATTGATGATTTTTTCAAGCTTATCATGCCCAATTATTTTTACACTATCTGCTAGCACCTGCCTATCTAGATCAACGTTACTAAAGATTCCAAGAACTTCCTTTATATCGGCATAGCTTTCACTGTTAACAATTTCCATTAGTAACCTTCTGATCATTCTAATTTTGTTGTTATAAAGAATATCGGTAATTACTTTGTCAATCTTTGAAATATCATTTTTAATGCCGGTGAAAAACTTATCTGGTGCATTATTTTCAATTTCTATTCTCTTAGAGAGTGAATAAGCATGTGATAATGAATTACGCAAAGACGTAATTATCTGTCGTGTATCCTTTGGCAATACTTGCAAAAGCAGTTGGCTTGTCGTGTTGGATAATTTAGGAGATTCAAGGGTGTTTTTAAAATGTTCACCGATAACTTGCAAAGTTCTTGTAACAATTAACTGTCCCTCCCTCTTCTTAGGATCAGCCGACAATGCCACGTTCACATATCTGCTAATTTTCTCTAACGATTCGATATCTCTAATTTGTTGGTAGTCGCTATACAGCTCTTCCAATTGAGGACAAGTGCTAACAATCTTCGCTACCGCTTTCTCACGTTTTAAGTTTGGCAAAATATGAAATGTCCCTATATTTATATCTTTCAAATTATCTTTTGCTTCTTCAAGTATCTTTGAAAACGTTTTCATGTAGGCTAGAATTTTGTTTTTATTCAATATGGCATTATAGAACAGATTAATTTCTTTTTGTTTCATATGAGAAGAGACAAAACCAACTATGCAAAATTCCATTTCTTCCCAAGGCAAGATATTATAAGTTGACTTCAACCGACGTTTCAATATGTGAATGTTTTGAGCAATAAATTTTGCAATAAATAAAAACTTTTCATCTACTTTTTCTCCGTTTGCGTAATATTTGTTTAATAAGGACATGTTTTGAAGTACTAACTCAATACGCTCTCCGATTTGAATAAATAGATTTTCGACATTTTCGTCTTGCTGAGGATCCTCACAAAAAAACCTAAGGTTTATTAGCTCCTCTTCGACAAAAAGTTGTATTTTTTCTGATAATGGCACGTTTTTTAGTTTCAAATCAGCATATGCTCTTGAAAGCAGTTCATCTAATTTGCGGGTATGAATAGCGAAATAATTGCCTGGCCATTTACTAATGAGCGTCTCAAGGAGCTCAACACTTCCTGAACGAACAGCATAATAAAATGCATTGTGACATGTTTCATCCTCATCATCTGGTAATATAGTAGTTCCTCTGATAGATAAATGACAAGGGGTTTTATCACAATTCCCAAGTAGACGCTCTAAAGTTTTTACCTTATTTTGCTTACAAGCTAAGATAACTGGGTTCGTGCCCGTAACAGGGTTGTTCGCATTATCACGATATTTCAAAGTGGCCCGATGTTCTGCATGACTGATGTAATCAATGCTGCTGCACTTTTTAGAGCCAGTTAGACCATCATTTGATTTGTCAGCCATGATCTCATCACAAAATGTAATAGCATTGACGTCGCACTTGCTAATTTTCTAAAACAAACACTTTCATTTAGTATTTTCTAAGTAAAACTACCTACTATAAAAACTATAAATTAGAAAAACAATATTTTAATCGAATGAATCGGAAACTGCCATTTTACGATCAGGCCCAATGATTATTAAGAAGCACTTTTCTGGAGTTTTCATTTGTTTTACTTTTACACATGGATTTTCACGCACAGACTGATGACGATTTGTCAAAGTATGTTGGAGTTGAATAGGAATTATTTTTTTGCAGTTCAGAAGATGTTTTAATTAATAATAAGCAGTTTTAATCTTAATTATAATTTGAATTCGCTATACATTTAAAAAAACTTTTATGAAGACTGAAGAATAATGCTTACTTTATATTTGAGATTTGTCCCAATCAATCGTTAAGTTTGCCTTGTATGTATAATTTCTTTAAGCCGCCGAGGTCTGGTGATAACACGATCGCTTGAGCTGCAGTATTGAATTGACCCATTGTTCTGCTGCCTCGACTTTGGCTGATGCTTTTGGCTTCAGTCATATTTAAATTTTGTAGCCACTAACTTGTTTTTATTTTGTTCAATAAATATTTTACATCGAAATAGCGGAAAGACTTTCCTTTAACAAACAACGACCAAGTTCAATCTGCGATAAATTCAATCCTAACTACGGTTAAACCAAATTTCGAGAAGCCATTTTTTGAACCACTCACAATCCGTAAAGATTTGCTACTCGCGTATGCTTCAAGAACCTTATGCGATACAGCTTAAGGATAAAGCTACAAGCTTTAGAATAAAAATTAACCATCTCCAAGAAAGTGTCATATTGCATAACACATGCAATGCAATTTCTTCTTATTCTTCAAATAAAGATATGCCTGTAGTACATCACAGAATTGATACTTTTAACTAGCAATTATTAGATAGGTCTCATAAAAGCACAGTCACCGACAATTTTTTTTGTTTTTAATTATTTTGAAGAACTTTTCTAAATTTCTTGAAAAAATATATGTACTACTTTTATCCTTTAATCGAAATATGTTCAAAATTAATTACAGAAATATGAGACTATTAATATCGTGGGAAACTATCCATCAACGTGGTATTAATCAAATTATTCGACGAATTAACGAAAACTACAATTTGCAAGTAGAAAATTGCATTAAATCTTGTGAAACTTGTCAATAAGTAGAATTTAATAGGAAATACTGAATCGAGCCACTTCTTACAACCGACACACCCAAAACTACTTTCGACAAAATTAATATCGATCTTACTGAATATCATATTCAAAATTATGCTTCAACAATTAGAGATGAACTTGTGATAAAACTGCAAAACGAAGCATATTTAAGTTGATGCGATTATTTGTTCTAACAAAACGACGAACAAAACAAACTGGTTGTTCGCATATAAACTCATCTTTAGTCATACTTCTTCTATAGAACCAGAAAGAATTTATGATAAATGGCTCAATATCAAAATGCATATGTAACATGAACTAAAACAAAACTGCAGAAATGAAATGTAAACAAATATTTATAAAAAAATTTTATGTTAAATGTTAATGTAATTTAATTTAAGTCAATCAAATTGTTATTGGTGATAACTTTACATTACATTTACATTAAAGATTCACAAATTGAAAAAAGTTCTGAATAAATTTAACGGACCTTTTGAAATCCGCAAAATTTACAAAAAATGTGGAACAGTAATAAACCTAAGAACTGAACAAAAATCAAAAGTTAAGTTTGACAGAATAAAACCCCGAGTCACAAGTATGATCCTATTCAGAAAACTGGGAGAAATCCTTCATTCATGTGCATAAGAATATTTTTTTTCGAATGTATCTAAAAGTGCCATTTCTCGATCAGCGATGTAGCGATGATAAAAAAAGCACCTTTCTTTACTGTTCATTTGTTTTACTTTTACGCACATGTGCGCAAAATAAATATGACAAATTGGACGTGCCATTGCCACGCGTAGTATTTTCATTAAAAAGTAACCGATAGGCTTTTTTAATTAATTACAAAAGTCAAAACATGACAATTTTAAGAATGGCATTGACATCAAATTTTAAAAATTAAGTTGACGGCTTTAATTTTTGGCTATTTTCATTTATTGTAACTTTATTTCTTAATTCGAATAAAAAATATTGTTCGATACGAGGGCGAAAATCCGTTTTTCGAACTCCTGATGTTCGAAAAACGACACTTTTCGTCCTTGTATCGAAAACCAGTAGTTAAACAAATTCAATAAGAATCGAGAAAATATTAGTAAATTTAAAACTATTGTTTGAATGATTATTTTGTACAATAGCATAAGTACACCATGTCACATGATGTACTATGCATGTCGAATCGAAATCGAATATACTCTATTGTTTTGATACTATTTCATTTTTTGTTATCAGACTTCTATGTAGGTATATACAATTATATTGTATTTGCTACATTTGGATTTAATTCGTATTTTATTCAATTCTATAAGGAATTTTTCCGGCCACATGTAGACCTTAAAATTCTAAATAGAATTGGTAAAATATTGCTATTTTGCTTCTTGGGTTTATCGGTCAATAGATAGTGGCCAAAAAAATAAGGGCCTCTAAAGGCGAAAAAAATAGTGGTTTCAGAATTAAGAATAATATCAATAATCCTAGAGTCGTGAATGAAAGGTATTCACTTAGTCACTAATATTAAAGAAAATACAAAAGAAACCAACATACATTTGAAATCGAATACCTACCAATAAAGGTCAAAGAACAATAAAAAAAATTTTACAGTTATAAAAACAAACATATCATAAATAGTAATTAAACTCATTATGTGATCGATAAATCTACAGATAACAATCCAAATTATATTAATCTTCTAGAAAAATTTTTTTAAGTTCTAAAAAATTCTCAAAATGTGTTAAAATGCAAAATACTTCGTAAAAAAAGACGACGGATTCCAATAGAACTTAATAAAAAAACATTGATTATACCGCCAGGAAATATTGGTGAGATTCTATATGAATTGATTTCATCAAATTGAAATTGACACGGAAACGAAATAATAGTAGTTTTCGATACAAGGGCAAAAGGTGACGAAGTCGAGGGTGTCAATTTTTCAGGAGTTCGGAAAACGGATTTTCGCCGACGTATCTAACAATTTTTTTTATTCGAATGAAAGACATAAAACGAATTATAAGTTATAACAAACAAAAATTGCCAAAAGTACAAGGCATCAACATCAGACAAATGAAATTGTAATTTTGAGAATTTCATATTCATTCACTTACCAGGGATGGTGCAGATGAAACAGGCGGGGTCAGATCAATTCCGACCAAATTTTCTGCTTCTGAAAGTAATATCTATTAGAATTCCACAGACGTTTTATAAAGAGAGAAGAAGAACTAATAGATATTCAAAGCACTACCAATATGCCTTAAAAATAGTTTACATCGACGATTTTGTTGTTAAAAACGTGAACAAGCCTTCTTAAAACCCACCACATAAATATATTTCCAATAAAACTTTTGTTGTTTGTGCGATTATTTGATTTTAGGTTAGTGGACTGTAAACATTTTTTTTAATCAAAATTAAGGAACTTGGACCTTGATACCCGATTAAATAGCCATTTAGATAACAACCCCCTATATATAAATGCCGCTACCCAGCAGACAGACTTAATTTTCATTTATAAGCAGATTGTTGCTGCTATTATATCATAAACACTCACTTTGTAAATTGTTTTAAAAAGTTGATTTTAATACCAACTTATTTAATTTCAATATATTTTATCACTCAAACTCGGATTTTACACGTATTTCTGTAAAACTAATTAAATAAAAATTTAGATCAAAATAAAATGTGGACAACGTATTTCATAAACGAAATGAAAAGCAATACCTTTATTGAAATACATATTTTAAATGAATAAAAATGTTAAAATGTTTACATTAAACTCTTTCTTAGTGACTTTTTTGGTATTGAACTTGTTTGTTTCGATTTTTCCAAACATATAGACATTCAGTCAGAGATTAAGCCCTTCGAGCACAAAAGAACATAGTCATCTTCCGATTTTATTTGAATGCAGGAAGATAATCCATATTTTCAACATTCTGGACAAACAAAATTATGTAGGTATGTACAGTTTGGCCTGCCTCATTCGAGAGCTTATCCCATGCGCAAATTAATATGTACCTACTTCTAAGCTAATTTAATTTTAATTTAAATTTAATATGTACCTACTTCTAAGCTAATTTAATTTTTAATAATTTAAAGCTAAGAAAAATATTAACATTGTCACACGACTCGGTGAAAATAAATAGGTTGATTCAATTCAAATAAACGACAAATTTGAGCCGGCTAAATTGTGCGTAAAATTTAATTTTTGTTAAATAAAAAATAAAGTTCTTTTAGTAATGTCATAATTTATGCAACGTGAATAATAACCCATCTTACAATTTTTTGAGTTTTTCCGAAGTTTCACATTTTTTCACTTTGAATTAATTGGTTGAGTTTTCCCGTATTTTGCCTTATTGAAACTTATTTAATTTTTTCAGTAGAATTTAAAAATATATGAATAGGTTTCCGGTGTTGTTTAAAAAAACATGAGCCTGATAGGTAACTTTACGGAAACTATACAGAGTGCCCCACCGGGAACGCCGCGATCGATATCTGGCAAACTATAATTAGGAGAAATTTGAAAATTGGCAGACTTGCCGAAGTCATTAAGGGTAAGCCATCTAAACGATTTCCGAGATAGCCACACTTCCGGTTATACCGGAAGCACTTGCTCTTTTTAAATAAAACACCTTTATGTATTATTACATTTTTAAATTCCACTCCAGATTCTAAATATATTTCATATATAACATTCTATACCTAAGTTTAACCGTTTAAGATATATTTGAAATTTTATGTAAAAAATGACAGTTGCAGCCAATCGAATAATTATTCATTTTTCTTATAAGGAAATATGTTATACTTAATTTGAGCCGCAGTTCTGATTGAAAAAGACTTACTTTAGTTGAATTTCGACAACATTTTAAAAACTATTAATACGAAGTGATTAAAACAATAAGTTCCTTTTTGATTATTTTATTTTATTCAGTATTAAAAATAAGGGTAAGTTTGTGTAAAGTTGTCTATTCCAAAAGTGTTGTCAATTAAACATTTTGATATGGCCATTTTAGCGCATCTTATTTTAAATACTGTCTCTCTTTGTTGCCATGGCGAAAGTCGCCATCTTCAATCAAATGCCAAAGGAATACTTCCATACTGAATGCCAAAGGAATCAAAATTGGATTAAAAATACCTATTCGTTTTCCCGTAAAATAAAGTTTTGAACAAGTTGGGTCACCTTGTACGTATCAAAAATATACGTGTAAGCTTTAAACAGGATGTTGAACATTCCATTATAATCAATCAATTTAAATTCGAATATGCAACAAAAGCACATTTTAGGATTATTATCTTCAATAACTGAGTCTTATCCAAACGATAACAGTATTGATAGAACAACACTTTTGTGCTGCTTTTGTTTTAAAACGAATCCGATTTCAATATTAACTTTCAAGCAGGACCTACACTTGATAACATATAGCATAACATCGTCATATAACAATGTTATATGCTAGATGTTGAAATAACAGGTTCGTCCACACTTTTACAAAGGATGGATAGCATGTAGCAAGTTATATAGCAGGAAAATTTTCTATATTTTATTATAAAATATCTAACATGCTAGATAACTTGGCTACAAAGCAGCGTTATATAGCAAGTGTGGATCCGGCTTAAGAAACACAAGTGGGAGTATCGTTTAAGATTCGCCTAATTCGCAATACCATTTAGGGACCGTGCCTAAATTACGCAAGAAAGCTATTAGGGGTGAGGAGTTGATACATTTTCTTATCGCGGTATTACATGGAGAGCTGGTGTAAATACATACCTTACGTAAGATTTTTATAGTCCATACTAGAAATATACAAAAATTCAGCAATAATATTATTGATGACTTTATGATGGCCTGTGATAGAATCCCTTCCAGCCTGGTTAACCAACCCTTGGATAGAAGATTAAAATAATTTAGATCAAATATCAAACATATTAGATAATTTTCAAATTAGATGTTAAAACAGGGTGGCCAAAGTTCAATCAATAACCCTGTATCTAGTTAAACACTGCGCGCTCTCCGCCTTCTATCTCTAAAACGGTTTAAAGTATAAAAAAATGTTTGAAATAAAAGTTGTAGAGAATTTAAAACACTAAAATATTTATAATAAATTGAAATACCGTAAAACTTACCGGAACCGACAGATTTGCAAAAAATGCGCGATTTTTTTTTACTTTACGACTACAGTCGCGTCCACACTATCATAACAATGTTTTGAGAAGTTTTTAGATGTTAAAATAAAGGTTTATACGAGTTTACAGCTTGTTATCTTGAATTCCGAGATTGTTACCCTATTTTGACTTATAAAAGTTTGTTTGTAAGTGGTACTTACAGATTTCTCGGTAAACTGCAAATAGTATCCACTGCACTAGTTCAATATTTTGACCCGTTGATTCACAAGAAACTTTGCGGATCCTATTAAACGTTCAAACCGGTGTCTGAAACAAAAATAAGCGCTGCTCAAACGCCTTCTTGTTCATAAAGCACACAGAGCAACCGGGAACCAGGGTGACCAACTTTTCAAACGCGTACGAAATTACCTGACGAATGGCCACCCTGCGGGGAACTACCCGAATCGAAATCTCACAAGGTTGTCATTATCTTGCCGATCTTGTCGGTAACATTTCTTCCAACCAAACGGTACATGTCTAATATTGCGCAATGTTAGGCAAATTTTTCGCCTTAGTGTTCGTCTCCTATCAATTAAATTCGTAAGAAGTTGGGGTTGTTATTATCCAGTGATTTACCAGTTTTTCGATGGTCGCCGTGAACAAAACAGGTTTCTCAGCAAAATTCCCAAAAAGAGAACATCTCCAATTATGGAGCAGAATAGACTTTTTCATGCTAAGTTAGATTCTCTCGGACTTTTGTTCGATTTTTATGAAACTTTGAGTCTTGTCAGCTGGATATGTTGTGTAGTCATAGTTAGATCCAATTCAGCTCCGACGGAATACGCAACTTGCATTTCACACGAGCATTTTGGTCAATTTTGAGTCATAGTCAATTTTTATGAAACAGCTGGATGAGTCGTGTAAAATTGATCTAAAGAGAAGATTATTGGATCTGCACGTCTCATTTATAGCGGTGGAATCAGTGGCTTTATTTTTGTAAGAGTTCCCGGATTAGCTGTTTGGCGATTTTTTTTAGAGCTTCAATGGCAGAAGAGCGCTTAACTGGACTGGCACTTCTCCACGTTCACAAAACCATACCGATTGATAGAAGTGGAGGAAGTCATAACTCGTTTTGCGAGAAGACAATAGAAGAAAATTGATTTTGATATGATTAAAATTACTACGACATATAAAAATACAATATATTTTTAATTACATTTATTATGGCAATTGAATTGAAGCCTGCCCTGACTGAATCTCTTCTACAGGACTCACCCCCTGACTTGAAATCCGACCAATCAGTCTTTATCTATTGCCGAATCCGCCCTTTTCCTTGGTTTCGGCAGCTATGCTGCCATCAGAAGCCTTGTTGTATGGTTGTATGGCTACCATCTTCGAATGAAGATTAAAACTTAATTTTAGAAGGAAATTAAAAAGATATTGGAGACTCAGGCGCAACTACAGGCTAGGTAATAAACAATTTGTATTCCTCGACTCTGCCTCGATCTAAAACCCCCCCAACAGTACCTGCGAGGTTGTTTTTTTCTTTCAGAAACTGTCGGATAAGAAAAATTCGTCTGTAAGAAGTAAATGAACTTTGACACACTAGTTGAAGCCACCCTGTATATTCGTGAGAGCATTTAAATAGTAATAAAGAGCTAATAAATAAATAACACATGCCAAGAAAATAAACGAAACAGAAAAACGTACAAACTATGGATAAATCTTCAAACTAAGGGCCTACTCACTAGTGTACCTTAGAGTCTGGTGGTCGTATAATATTAATAATTCGGGATTTTATTAAATACTGAGATGTTCGTGCTGGATCGGCCAAGGCACATCTTCGGAGTATCACCAATGTCGATATTGTTCTGTATTAATGTATTATCAGAGATTAGGAGAATATCTACAGTACTAATATCTGGTATTATCAACTTATTGCAAGATTGACACACAATTTCAAAAATTGTCCTGAATGTTTCTGTTCTGAGTTTAATATTTCGCGATCGTATCCAGGGTAATAGAGATAATGAATTAAGTGAAGATCATAGATAAAGACAAGTAGACAAGCTGGTGAGGGTGAAGATCTAGTTCGTCACAATCACAATTCACTGAAATGAAGCCATAACCAGTTTTTACTTGATATGCGTGTTTCGTTTCTATAGCGTCTGTAATCTGTGTTCCTTCATTACTTTGACGGCAAGCTTGTCACTAGTCAAATCAATTGACTGTTTTGCTATTCTGCCGGTAAACCAAAGAATTTTCATACGTAAACCATATTTTCTTACAAGATGCCCAAGAAATCCAAAAGAGCAGATACCTCCGACTCAGATTCTGGTCCAGAGGACGTAAGTTTGTTTCTGTGTATACCCTTTAAAAGTAAAAACATTTGAACATTTCGTAAACTTGCATTTGTTATTATTTATAACAATTGTTTAAAGTAGGTTCTCTGTAGCCCCTTTAATATGCGTTATGTGGATTACATGATTTAAATATTTAACATTGTGTATTTCTCGATTAATTTTGGGCGCTGAGAAATGTTATGGTTTTATTCAATATATCGTGTACTATATATAAGGTGTCCCACTGGGAACCTCCGCGATCGAAATCTGACAAACTATCATTAGGAGAAATTTGAGAATTGAACAGTGTGCCGAGATGATTGGGGGCAAGTGATCTAAAATATTTTCAAGATGGCCACACTTGCTCATTTTAAATAGAGAGTATTATTGCATTTTTGAATTCTACTCCAGATTCTAAATATATTTCATATATAACATCCTATACCTAAGTATAGCCGTTTTTGTTATATTTGAAATTTTATGTAAAAAATGACAGCAATCGAATAATTATGCAATTTTCCTATAAGGAAATATGTTATACTTAATTTTTTTAAATTTTATGTTATTCAGTATTCAAAATAAAGGTAAGTTTGTCAATTGGTAGATTTGTAAGTTGTCAATTTAATGTTCTTATATGGCTATTTTGCCCTCATCTCATTTTAAATACGAAATGACGAAAGTGGCCATTTTTAAGACAAAGACCAAAAAATTCTGACAGCTGTCAGTTACCTTTGAAAATAATTAATAAACATGCGCAGACGCTTAAATTAGACAAACCGAGATTATGTATGTATGAAGAATGTAGCTTTTTTTTCAGAGGGAACCAATTAAGAAAAAAGTGAAATCTGATAACAGTTTCCGTACTGAAGATAGTGAGCCTACTTGGGATCTGGGTAAAAACCGATTTGTAAAAATCAGTGACTTCAAAGGTAAAGTCTATGTCAACATTAGAGAATTCTATAACGCGGACGGTGACTTGCGTCCCGGGAAAAAGGGAATTATGCTCACAGGCGAGCAGTGGCAGAGGTTCAAAGCCTCAGTAAACGAAATTGATGAAGA
>NW_026018165.1:11618593-11640968 GCF_020466585.1 Dendroctonus ponderosae | reverse complement strand
AACGAAATCTGTTATAGACAATTCATGTCTTGTATATTAAATATGTGACATTATGGGCTTTATTTTGCGATTTGTGGTGGTGGATCCAATACAATACTGATCCGTACGAAATTCTTAAAAGCATTTTGTAGGTCTTCTTGAACACTCTGGATAATTTGTCTTAATTTCCCATATCCTCCTCCAGCTATCAACTTTGACAGTCGTATTGAAGGCGTTTTAACTAATACGACTGTATTTATAACACCTGCAAATAGAAAGTTTTGAGTAAATTAGATTGTTAAGAAATTAGACTTTTTGTTGTCTTTCATATTAACAAATCATTGAAGATAATCACACTCCATATTCAATGTTTTTGAATTACATTATTTTTTGACCGCTCACTGCACCATTTTAAAACTTTTTTAAATTTAAAATCTTACGTAAGTCAAAGGGGATCTGTAATCGTCCAATTGTCGGGTTGTTTTTCCATTTTGTTGGTAACTGCATCAGTCTTTCTGATACTTTTGTCATGTTCGTGCGTCCGTATAGTAATTGGTTTGAAGGATTGTGTTTGACTGTATGTACCGGTTGGTCTTTGCCGTTGCGAGATATAATATTATATTGAAAATCCTTTATTTAAAAGTCAAATTAACATTACTTAACAAGAACGGGATATCGTTTAGTAAAATTTTGAAGACAATAAATACATTATTTTGATGTCCAGGCATTCCTGAGCTGAGAGAAGCTGAGACAGGAAAAAGTTTACAACATTTTTGCATATCTTTCGGAGGCGTTGATCAAACTTCTTCAATATTTTGAACGTTCAAAACAAATCGCCCGATGATCCTGGAGGGCAAAATGGCACACCATACAGAAACTTTAAAAGTTGGCACAGATTTTAAATCGTCCTGCTTGTAAACATGTACGTTCAAGCCGAAATGAGAATCAACCAGCAATGTTGGTTCCGTTCAGACAAATTTCATGCTACTGCACGTCGCTGAATTAATTTGGTAAGGCCCTGGACAATTTCCGCAGTTTACATGCAGATCAAGATCAGCCGGTAGACTGATCTAACATTTTGAGAGTGCAAGCCTATCATAGCACGGCTACGCTTCAGATTTTCGTACATCGCAAACACGCCGCGTTCGTTCTAGACTCCGCATTACAATACTGACCCTCTCAATAAATCCTGTCTAGCGACAGTGATCATTATACATACCTTGTTCATTTATATGAAAATACTCAATTTCAACTATCAATGAGTACGGAATCTCCTGTGGCAAAAAGTCCAATAATTTTGCTTGAACGGAACTTTGTATAATTTCCTCAGCACTTTTATCCGTCCAGATATTATCTGGAAACATCCATTCGCCTGGCTTCGATTTATCGACAAAGTATTTTTTAACTTCCGGTAATCCATCACCTGAAAATACATGTTTATTACTTTACATCAAGTACATATTCCCAAAATTACTATCGAATAACAAACAGCAATTTACAGGCAATTCGTTCTAAATGTATTAGAATCGTCTTCATGTCGGTATTTATATTAAGATTCTGATTTTGAATCTAAATGACAAATGCATGAGAAATTATGCAACAAGATCGTTGACGATCTTAGAGCAATACTCGCCTGTTAGAGCTGAAACCATGAAAATGTCTTTAAAATAGGGCCACGCCTTGGTTTCTTTCTCAAAGTCAAGTTTAGTTGAATGTTGCTGGTGGCCTGGAATTGGTTTCCCATCAACACAGTTATCAGTGAGTAGTCTGGTAATGTCCAGCAATTTTCGTTTCGATTTAAGAATATCTATCTAAAAGTTTTGTAGTGCGTAATTAGAACATGAAATTGGTTACACGTGTGGAGAAACAATTTTTTGTCGTTCATGAATACACTTTTGTTACACGCTCGATTGGTAAGCTCAGAATGGCAAGCACAACGACGCGGACTTTTCCCTACCCGCCAGCGAATTGATGGAACCTATTTTGGTAAACCGTGTATTCTGAAAAATAAGCAGACTTCCAGCTTCTTTCAATCTTTGCCACGTTCAAAGCTTGCATTGGTAAGTGGAACGACAAAGTTGATATTAGTTTGCCTCTAATATTATGTGAATTTTATGATTAGAAGACTTTTGGAAAGATTCCTGCGTTTCCTGCAAGCACAGTGTACTCGCACATCTAAGCTCTTTCTCGCCTGAAAAAAAGGTGGTCCAATTGCCCTCTATTCTGTCATATGTATCATCAACCACAAGAAATTGTTTATCACACCTGTATGGAATTTTAGCAGACTTTTTTATACTTACTTTATTTAAAATAAGGATACTTTGTTTGTCTTTATTCGATTCTAGTAAATTTATAATTTTTATGTCTAGCCTGTCTCTTGAATGGGAATTGGATACATCATGAATTACTCCCACGATATCTGCTTCTCGTAAAGCACGCCTTGAGTCTTTAAGGAAGCTATTTTCTAAATTAAACCTGGAAAAGTTGAGATAGTATAGCAGTACTAGTAATAGTATAGCAGTACTAAGAATAAGTCCCAGATCATGACTGACTGTGACTGAAGAATGAAGCCCAGCGTCTACTTTTGGTTGTTAATTTAGAAATTTACTTTACATTATGATTCAAGTCGTTAAAACACCATAAACCCACAATATACAAAACCAAATATCTATGGGCTCAGGAAGTTTAGTATAAACGACAACGCTGAATTTATGTAAATATTTTAAATGCTATTTATTCTTAATTTATCGATTTTAAATGGATGGATGGGCCCTTCATCTAGCCAACAGTAATTATCTGACTCAGCATGTTAAAGATATACTCTTTTACATACTTTAGTCATAAGATTTTCTTAGTTTTGCTTTGTGTAAAAATGCGAATTTCGACAACTTTGCACTCACGGAAATTCACTACTTTGAGGAAGCCAGAAAATAGGATTTTCGCTAAAAAATGACACAAAGAAAAGTTGTTGGTAAAGGGATCTCCTATAATGTGAGCATATTATTAACCGCGAACGCGAGGGCCTGATCACCTTCATTGATTATCAAGCAAAGTACTGTTGAGATTACGGGATTCCGTGCATATTTTCCAATATCTTAATAAGATCGCTCTGCTAACCGTTCGGGTATCAATCATGAATACCTCATATTAAACTTATTATGATATTCTTATTTTTCCTGGGTCTCAGTCAAAGTGTGTAGTAAAAATGTTGAAACATCGTTTATTTTATTACGTTTCGGCGAGACATCAGATTTAAAATTTACACAAACTCGTGATTGGTAGAAATCAACGTCCTTTTAGGTCTTTGTCTCTCGCCGAAACGTAATGAAATCAACGATGTTTCAAAATTTTTACTTCACACTTTGACTGAGACCCAGAAAAAATAAGAATATCATAACAAAGCGTGTAGCAGTCAGGAAAATAAATCAGAATTAAACTTATTCAAAATTAAACTTAAAAAAATAATTCACAGTAGTTTTCAAAATATAATTTAAGGAACGTAAAGCGTTTCTAAAAGACAAACCTCAGTTTGCTAAAAGTTTTACGATTTCTGGTGTTCCGCACATTTTCACTTTTACCTTTTCTTCTCATTCTCATTAATTAAGCCGGGAGTATCAAGAAATACAATTTGTGTATCACCGACTGTAATTATTCCCATGGCTGTTGATCTAGTAGTGTGAACTTTTGAGGAAGTTGGACATGCCTACAACACAAGAGCGCACATTTATTGGTAACTAAATGTGTACTTGTAATCTACAACTACCTTTCTATCCATTAACTGATTGATTATTGTACTTTTTCCGGAGTTAGGAACCCCTATAATGCCCACTTTCAAAAGTCTTGTATCGCATTGAAACCGAGGATGCTTTTCAACATTTTCTACGTTTGTACACAGTGACGAGCAACGTTTTACAAACGACACTAAACATTTTGATCTCATTAATTGCGATCCGATTGGCTGTGCGAACATGTTTGATGGAGAAATGATTATTTAAAGAATTCAAATTGGCCACTACTATTTCGTTTAGAAGTTATTTCTGGGTTATGGAGACTATTCCACCTATTCTTAGCTGTCCAAGAATTTCTCAGGCAGTAATGCCAACGCCATAAGCAATGGGTGGAGGCACACTATTCAGCAGCGTTGTAACGCAGAAGGCTGCTGAATAGTCCCTCTCGAATTTTGGAGATATTTTTATACAAAATGTTTATAACAACTCTAAGTGTTTTAGAGATAGGAGTAGCAGACGGAGTTTTTTTAGATGTTAAAATAAAGTGTTTTTGATTCTGTCGAGTTCGACGCTAATAAAAGTTTTTGTAAAATTTTTACAAAGCTATAAATTTGTCTTGTTATTTATCGCCTAACAGTCCTCCAGACCTTCAGTATTTTTCAGTCAAACTCTACAAAATAGAGCGTTTTTGAGTTGAAAGTAAAGCAAAAAAAATTCAGTCAAAACTAAAAAACTACATTTTTTAGCAAATTATTGTCATCATTTTTAAGGGAAAAATTGAGCGTTTAGAACAAAAAGTAACGTGATTTGAAGGCATTTAAAAATATTATTAATAAATGGCCTTAAAAGTAAATCTAAAACAAGTAAGTCATCAACATCAACGCGCCGGTGCGTTGGGTTGGCGCACCGAGCCATTTGCGCAGCACTGCGCTAACTCCTAAAAATTCACTGAGTTACCCAGGCCTACCCGGACATGTATAGTAGCTCAGTATTACAGAATAGACCGAAAATAAGACCCTGTGATTGGCTGACCATGTGACGTCTAAAATTTTTCAAGAGCTAAATCGGATTTTTAAATAGGTACCTATAAAATTTTTCAATTATTAAATCGGAATTTTTAACTATTTCTAAATTTTTTAAATAATCAAATCGGGATTTTTAATTACACGAAAAGTTTTTAATAGCTAAATAGGTATTTTTAATTGCTTCTAAAATTTTTCAATGCATCGGGATCCGTTAGTCTATTACTTACTTAAAGCTTACGTTTATTTGTTAATACTGGCAACCCTGCTTCAGTCTTCAGCAGGTGGTCAACCAGTCCACAGAACACTTCTGAACCGTCATCCGCAATGTCAGTTATGTCATTTCGATTTGCCTTTCATTATTAGTTTGGTAATCTGTGCATTACGCTTTCATTGTAGTTGCTGTAGTTGTTTGATCAGTTGTCAAACAATCCCATGGTGCATGAAGGTTTGCTAAAAAACGTGAATAGGATCATGTAAACTGGATGCATTCGGTTTAGAATCGCCTTCATAATTCTTCCAATCATTGTGCATTTTTTTCGATATTTAAACATCAGCGAAATTTAATTGGACAGCCGTGTTTCACAACTTTAAGCCGCAAGAATGGCGGTTCTCGCGGCAGCACAGCTTCTAGATGAGCTTATGGGGCGACATCGAAATGTTGCTCCAAATGAAAAAGTTAAATCCACGGATTGGGAGGACCCTGAGGTAAGATAACTAATTTAACAACGAATCTTAGGTATGTATTTTCAATAAATCAACTTCAGTTGATTTGCTGTACTTGGTAACCAACCTATTGTTGGCGTGACAATCAACGTTGTTTTTTTTGAAAAATTTTTTAGGCACCAGTTCGATTAAGCCCTAATCCAATGTTTCCTACTTTTGGAAAAAACTAATTATGATTGGGGTGGTGTAACCAGTAATTTAAAAGATGGTTCTTAAAATCAACATTTGCTTTTTGCAGATATACTAATATCTTATCGTATTGAGGACGTTGCTTTAAACCTAATTAAAGCGGCAGAAATCAATACGTTTTTGCTTCGTAAACTACTCTATAAATTTCGTATTATAGTGAGATTATATCTAATAATGAGATTTTATTGTGGTCAGCTATTTGAATTATTTCAAATCGATGTGACTATTTCTCCGCTCATGACATTCTACCTTATGATGCTGATTATTCCTCTCCAATGATCGTTACTAGCAATTAAACTCGATTAAAGTGGTTAAAGCTTCAACTGATTCTTCGAAAAATAATTTGTGGATTCTAAAATTCAATGATATTTTTCTTCAACCAGGCAACACTTTAGACGTACTTTTTTATTTTCTCGCCGTTGAATTTTCGGCTGATACTTAATTTAAAGGTTTTACTTAAAATTGCATTTAAATTTATTTTCGCTTTGCTACTCGAAACTTTTGGTGGTTGTCCAATTAATTAACACACGTTTTTCTTTTACAGTTTTGCAAGTTTTTTATGGTGAAGTTCTGTCCTCATGATCTCTTTGTAAATACACGCGCTGATCTAGGTCCATGCATCAAAACGCATGATGAAGAAGCTAAAAAGCTATTTCAAGATGCGAAAAAAAATCACCACAAAAAAATACAATATCAAGAAGATTTCATTAGATTTTGTTCGTCAATGATAAATGAAGTAGAAAAAAAAATAATAAAAGGCCGACAACGTCTAGCTTTAAGTGGAAAAAACGTGTTGGCTGTTACGAACCCACAACAAGCCGAAAAAAATCAAGAACAAATAAACATCTTAAATGAACGAATAAACGAGTTGGAGAAAGAGGCCGAAGAGGCTGGGACGGATGGAAATGTAGAACAAGCTCAAGGCCTCATGAAGCTCTGCGATCAGCTAAAAGAGGAAAGAGACGCCCTTAAAAAGGCCGAACTAGGACATTTAAATCTTACTGCGCAGTTAGCTGTTGAACAAGAGAAACAAATGGAGGTTTGTGAAGTGTGTGGAGCTTTCCTAATTGTAGGTGATGCGCAACAAAGAATCGACGATCATTTAATGGGGAAACAACATATGGGATATATGCGATTAAAAAAAGCATTAGAAGAGATAATAGAAGTTGTGAAAGAAGCCAAAGAACCGAAAAAGTATATCAGAGATAAAGAAAGAGAGAGATTCAACGATAGAGATACAAGACGGGATAGAGAAAAGGATAAGGTTAACGCACGTGAAAGGGACCGAAGCCGGTCAGAGTTGGGGTAATGTTAGCCCACATTTTTGTCCAATAATCATTACGTCATTTATTTCTCTGATTAGGGAGAAGGATCGACGCATGGACACGGAGCGAAAGAATAAAGAGAGAGACAGGGAACGGGAACAAGTTAGAGATGTGGAGTTGCGGGATGGAAAACGGGAGAGGGATCGCGAACGAGAGAGACGACACCGCTCTGACCGAGAAGGTAATTTTCATCATCATTTGGTATTAGACATGAATGTTCGTAATTTTTTTATAGATCGTCATAGGCACCATCATCACCATCACTCTCACAGGCACCGACACTAATCGTCACCAATCTTGTAGTTGACCAGTAAGACCATCTATACAGGTAGGTGATATTTTATATAAACTGATAATTAATATTCTCTTTCAGGCTCTGAACAGGTTAGTGATTTAATAATTTATAATAAAATTGTTCCCTGCTAATATCTTCGGGTTTATGGCAATGTTTGCATATACACTGATAATCGACTTATTTGATGTTTTTATTCATATAAGTATTATTTCTGAAGGCGAACATTTTTTGCATAGTGTAAATTCGGTGTTTTTATTATAGTTATTATTATTAATTATTAAAGTATATTGATAGTTGAAGTAAAGTAAATTCGAAAAATCGTAACGGAAAACGACAATGAAGAATTTTAAAACGGTTTTTTAAAAATGGAATTAAGTAATTCATTTATTCGCAGATTGCAAATGTTACTTTGACTATATAAGGCAAACATTGCGAACCGTTATTGTGTTTGGTGAGCTGTAGAGAAGTGTTGCAAACAGCTTCATCTGATTAATGATCTCACATGGAACATATGCATTTACTTTTTGTTTCTTAAGTACTTTACATTTTTGACGCGAAAACTCTCATATCAGCCAGTCATGGAAAGAAAGTCACGATAGGTACGAAAATTTAACGTATTTTTGTCATCCAAATAACATAAACGCATACTTTTCATGTCACAAACTAGTTTGCCATGGTAAGATAATTCATCAGATTATGTTTGGTATCGAATTCTGAATCAGTAATTAGTGTAGTGGATAATAAAGTTTAAATAGTTGTTTTATAGCATCTGATATAATGGACATTTTTCTACTTTTTTTTCAATTTTTAAAGTGTTTTTGTTGATTATCCTCACATTTACTACTAAAATCAAGATCAATCAAATTCTTGTTTTCTGGTATGTATGCACATTTCAGGTAGAACGAGCTAAAAACTACAACTTACCTATTTACATATGTTTTATTAATTTATAGTTATGGTTCTGAATATTCCACCATATGGCCCTCTAAATTCGAAATTTTCTATAGGTAAAAGATGAAATTCGACAAAGGGTTAAACCATATTTTAGTTTTGTTTTACTTTTCTTAAGTCATTTTAATCGGATGTTATAAACAATTATCTTAACTGATTATCATTTAAAGTTAAAATAAGGCTCACCATAACACACGCCTGTATGAAGATACTTTAATGACAACAGAACATTTAATTAATTCTCCCAAAGGTATTTTGTAACAAAAACTGTTGGCATATTCGGGTTTATTTAAATCTTGAAAAGGTGGTGCGTGATATAGTGTTCAAAATCACGTATGGTGAACAGGTTTTGTGGTTTATGTCTAACTGATTGTGTGATGTATACCAATTTATTTGCAAACTATCATAGTCGACATGGTCAGTCATTGCCAAAAATGTGTCTTATAAGTTTTCAGCAGTGAAACATCCCAACAATGCTGCAAACAGTTGGCAACACTGTACGCTCAATTTTTTGTACTTTTCTACTTTTGCAATGAGAGGTATTTATAGCTTAAGTTTAAAATTTTAATATTTCAAAGCTGATAGCTCAATATCAACGGGTACCTACCACTCTAGTTGACCCTCATTATGTGTTTCATCGTCAATTGTAAACGAGGTATTTATTCAATAATTTAGCTTTGTCCTGAACGTACTCTTGAAGCCGATTAAGATATGTACCAATCTGACAATAGACAGATCTAGATAAAATCTTGATGATTATTTCGAATCTTGCAACGGAATCTTGGAACAGGAATGCTTTTTGCTACGTTGGTCTTTCACTAAATGTCCTCAGTTAGAGTAGCAGATTGTGCCTGGCGACTAATGTTAATAATTTAAATTGATCTTTCCCTTAGGTTTGTTGATAGTCCTCATTTTTGTAACTAATGTATATATGTATGCTGTATTTTGGTTACCCTCACTAACCCCTAGTAACTTTCAGCTAAAGGAGAATGTATGATGTGTTATGATGAATGATTAGCTGACAGATCTGTCCCTAAGCAAGCAAGTTTAGTGTGTACCTACAAGGACCTTGCAAAATCCATTTGCCCGTCTGTAAAAATATTTCTATTGTATTTTATATTTTTAATCTATTTTACTGACCTTCAATGAGTATTTCTGTAATTTCAGGCTGTTCCCAATTAATACTATTTTTGTGACAATTTGTAGGGATCAAATCACTTTGTTATTATTACTAATATTAACTATATATTGTTAATCTATATAGTTTTCAATGCTCCTATCTCTCATCAAAATTTAGTTACATCATTCTATTCACTTGACGAGAATACCTTATTAAAATCAGCTCAATACCGTTGCTTCATCAATAAAGGTAACAATTCCCAAAGTAATTATATACATACCTGTATTTCGGTGCGGAAACTCATGTAAGTTTTACTCTGGTCTCTGCTTAACTTCGCTTTATAACCTGATTTCACAACATCAGCTTTAAACAGTTTACAACGAAATTTTTTCCCAAAAGTACAATATTGTTGGAACGGTAGAATGTAACCTTTAGGCAAATATAGAGTTACTTTAGAAGTTTGAGATGAAAGAAAACGCGCGAATTCTTTAAATTGTTTTTTATGACTGGGTTAGTGCTTGTTTCTTTTAAACTCACCATGGTCTTAATCTCTCTAACGCTTGTTTTAAAATATGTATAATGCAAGTGTTCTTACGATATCATATGTGTACTTTTTCAAGTAGTACTTATTCGATATAAGCTGGTCTTATGCTGTTGGACATGTTAAGTATATGAAATATACCTAGATTTTGAACTCAAATTCAAAGAATCGAACTTTTTACTGTTGTGAAAAATATTAGCAAATGGGATATCAATTTTTTTCTGATAAATTTAATTCGTGCTGTGTGTCTCCTTTAATGTTTAACCTCTTCTTAACCTTGTCTGGTGGCATTTATACTGCTTCTACTTAGCAACAAAAGTTAGCTTTTTCCATTCAAACTTCCATCAAGTAACTATCCTGGATATTTCGTAACTACATTATTTCCACATGTATTTATTTGTTCTACGGATTTCAGTAATAGTACAGTATAAGGCTTCAAGAGTATTTCAGATATTAAACAGTAGGTAATTTTACCCAAAAGCAGTGGTCCTTCTCTCATGCTTTGGTCTGGCTCTTTGCAGTTAGCAACAGGTGAGCTCACAATTAATCTTGAGAACCGATGTTAGGACTGTGGATGACTTTCCATGGCCACCATATCTGATATATGTCCTCAACTGAAATACTTCCCAGATGCCATTTAACATCATGTAGTTCAGGTGACCTAGCTTGTAAATTTTTTAAATTAGTTCTTTGATTCCCATTGCTGGATAATTGCCTCTCCCCGTTTTGTGACTGTAGGTTTTACAAATTGAAAAATATTACAATTTTGTTTAAACCATTTTGATATTTAATTGCTGTTTAGTATCAAGAGATTTCAACACACGGTCAAACTTTCAGTCACATATGTTTTTAAATGTATAATAAAACTTCTAAGTAGTATTAGTAATTGCCTAATTTCTGTAAATGAACTTCATATCGAAGGATTAAAAAAATAAACGATTTTCGCCAAAAAGTTGTTTTTTAGAGTCCTATATGCTCCGCTTGACAAGAATTAACCCATTGGAAGTTACCATTTACAATAATTCTTCATCCATCTGGGAATCGTAAGACCGAAATACGGAGAAACGCTTTTGCCTGTGGTTAAAATGATACTGATAAATAATAGAAAAACAAAGAAGCGACGCCCTGAAAACAGTAAATTAAGCAGCAATGATTTAAAATTATATTCGCCTGGTTTAGATTGTAGCATTCTTTATGCTCAACCTTTGTTCATCCAGTGTTGTGCTTTGGCGCTTGTTTTTCTCTATCTGGCTGTTCTCAGCCACTTTCTTCCAGCTACAGTCGCTATATGATCGATCCATCTCTTCCGAGGTCTTCCTATGCTTCTTTGTGTTTTAATCATCTATAACATCTTTTCAACTGTTCCGTACCTGTCCTAATGACATCAGATCGTTGATTCGTTATAAGAATCGACAAATAATTTATTTACTGAAGGAAAATGAAATCGTACACTTCAGATTTAGGCTAATGATAAAATAGTACGACCTGATTTCCTAACGGCTAAATTAAACACCATTTTACATATTTTACAGTTGTTTATTTTTACATTTACTAACGATTTTTAAATACTAGTAGCTAATTTACAAACGGTATTAACGAAGAATTCAAGATTTAATTTACAGACAGAAGGCACAGGTTAGAATAGAATCGAACAGCCTAACAAATAAAACTCCAAATGTAAAATGCATATGCCGTGCTTTAAAACGTGCTCGAATCTTTATCCGGACTTGCATAAGTCCCCTGCGAAGCTTGAACATTTTTGAAAAAACTGAAATGATAAGTTAACGCGACAGCATTCTGAGCAGGTCAAGTTTTACTCAATAAACAACTTGCGATTATTTTTTAGTTATAATTTTATTTCCAATACGGAAATAATTTGTTGCTTTTTAAAGTTTTTAAATAAAAAATGTTCACTTTTTACATTCTTTTAAAACCATGTTAAAGGTTTTTAAAATGCAAATCATTCTAGAATTGCAAATGCGAACAAACTACAAAACTGGTTAAAGGCATATTTTTACATTTGGTCTTCAAACAAAACATTGAGAGTTTATAGAAGTAGGCTCTAAAGACTGTTCATCTACATGTAGAATTAGATGCTAGAAATATTGAAAAATATATTTAAATTTTTATTTCAATAAATAAAACATTCTGTACAATTGCTATTCGTACGAAGCAGTATTTAGACGCTATAATAAAAGGTAAGGGGGAGTAAAAATATCACAGACAAGACATTGAAACGATTTGATTTGACTATATCGTACGCCATTACACTACATTTACTGTCTCGGCTACAAAATTACCGAATTGTAAATTATTTTTTAATGGCCCGAATTTCCAATCTTAAAAAATATATTTTGACTAATACAAATATATTTTCACTTACGCAAACTCAAACAAAATATTTTTTCTTTTAATATAGACCGAACAAAAATATATTTCGTGCGTTTATGTCACATTATGTTTAAGGAATGAGTTGTTTGCTTAATTGTATTAATACTAATTTACAACAATGCCCATAGTTGCCAATGCCATTAGTTATAGGAAGACATGGACATAAATGTATCTTTTTGTTCTAAGAATCTCAATAGTTAGAGCAACTATATTTGCTGTATGCTATTAATATTTTCTGAGCTGTTTTCCTTAACATAATATAATTATTAGACAATGTTACCTAAACAATCATAAAATTCTTTTTCTGTTTCGAATCATTACTTTTTTGTTAATATAGGAGATTAAGTTCTGCCCAACATGTGCTACATTATTATACAATCATCACTAAATAGCTAATTCAAGCTACTTGCATTCACCTAGTTCTATGTAATTAGGGTTCAGTTAGATTGTCAGTTTTAAATTCATTTTAATCGCTACATTTTCTTCACCTTATATACTGTGTATCTATCTAACATTTTTTAGAGAATTAACCCTGTAAAGTTTTGCGCTTTATAATTAACTTTTAAACTGTTAATATACTCAGCAATATTAATTCATAGTACTTTAATATTGTGAGTATACGAAACTAAGTTATTAGAGTAATTTACTCTACGTTTTTATCTATCTAATAGCATACACATTTTAACTATTCGTTTTTAAGTAATCTTGTTATCAACAATCCTACGTTAACGGGTTGCTGCTTAACACTTTATAATAATATTCACTGTAGATATAAACATCTGGGTTTAAAGTTTTAATACAACAAAAATTTGATGGACTTAAAATTCGATGTTGCAGAAAGTGGAAAATATTTGTATTTTTGAAGTTTGCAGCTAATCGACACATGTTGATTGCAGATGTTTAGTATCGAAATAATGGGTTTGCAACACTTTGCTGTTGATCCTATCACCCGTACCGTATGAAAGGAATAATTGTCAAGAATAATTATGGTGGAAATGAAATTTATATTTATATTTTATCGAACTTTTTTACTGCATGATCTTAAATATTTCGTAATAAAAGTTCTTACCCGAATGCCTGTTGGAAACCGTGGAAATATTGTCAGAAATTTCTCCTTTTCATTTTATAATTTATCTTATAACAGAAATTTTATTTGATTTCTATTCTATATCAATTCTCATTACGCTGGAAAATATAAATAAGTTTCATAATGGAAACTTTAGAACCTTTAACTATCTAATTTATGTCAATCAGAATAATGCATTGATCTCAAATAGCTTTAGGAACTTCACGCGTAACAATTCTCTAGGACAGCGATATTGTGAATGAACTCATTCTAAATCCCGTAATAATTATAGCATTATTTTTTATTTTTTACATAGTTATATACTGAGCCTGACTTTTGAATATGACATAGAAAAAGTTCTCCTAACGCTTTTTGTACAATTGCTATACATACTCGTAAAACTATCCTATTATCCTAGATAATACATAGAAATGCAAAGATTTTGCGATATCTTATTCGTAGTTTCTGTTGACTTCATTGATGTTGCAGCCTGATTAGAATAATCAAATGTACCCATACGGTGTTGTCATAGAAAATAATTAGATAGATAGTGTGATTAGTATTAATTTTTAAACTGTTCATATGTTGAAGGAATTTTTTTGGCAAAAAATGCAGTTTGTGAATATTTCAAATAACTGCAACCGTATTTGCTATTATGTAAGATTGGAAATATCAAGGATCGTTTTCTTGGACATAAAATTTGGACACCCGATAGTTATTTAACTACTATTTGACTCTTAGTGCACATCTGAAAAAGTGAACAGTTTGTTAGAAAGCAATTTTTCCCTAGATATTAGTTAATTATAAAAAGAACTTCATATAAGTATGGTATTAAGAGGATTCCTTTTTAGAATCGTTTTGACTATCCTGCACTAAATGTTCCTCACTATCATGCGATATATCAAATATATCGAATTTATCAAGCTCTTTGAGCGTTTCATCCAACTGTCTTCGTTCAGTTATTATTCGTTGCACACTTTCTTGGCTATCATGCCTCGGAGGTTTGAAACATTCACTTCTATCTCTTTTTTCACTAGTAAACTTACTGCTCGCCGGGTTTAAACTGCCCCCACCTGGAGGTGTAAGGAATGGAGTTTCCTCATAAAGGTCCATAGAAACTTGTTTCTGGAAAAGATGCTTTGTACTTCCGTATAATCTGTTGATTGGCTTAGTTTCCTGGGGTACTAACAGTCTGCTGATGTTATGTTCTTGGATTTCGTTTACGGTTTTTAGATAGTTTTGAGGGCTATCAATATTGGAGACTCTCAGCTGGTGTGTAACTGACGATTCCATAGGTGGAATAGTTAAAATTTCGTCCAAGTTTAGCCTAGTGGATTCCCGAATCGCGTCTTTCCTATCGGGAGGCGATTCATCGCAACACGCCACTTCTTGTATACTGTATATATCAGTAATGGAATCGTCTATATTTTTTATGTCTGATATGTTGGACATCATTATTGGAAGTTGACTGTGCAGAGTCTGGCGACGACTTTGAGATGGCTGTCTTTCCAAGATTACTTTTGTGCCGCAACCGGGAGGGTTGAAAACGAAATTCGATGGCAAGGAAAGAACCTAAAACAAAAGCTTCAATCAATTCGTATTGCTGAATCCAAGCTCTTTATAAGCGCTCCGTTCTTTCGAACAGCTGTCTAGTATAAAGCTAAAGCATTATCTACAATTAAACTGGAAGCAAAGGCGCCTTTATGTTGCAGTATCCACCTTTTTGGAAAGCTTCTAATACAGATGCAGGTGGTTTCTAGTTAATTAAATCGAATCAACCTACCTTCAAAGAAAAATGATGGCCTTTAAGTTAAATATACAAATGTAAAACTATTAATAAGTAAGGTAACTCTGTAGTCCATGCCTTAACAGGGATAACACTGTAAATAAATCATAAATCATTAGAGATATAGGTCAGGAATAGTACTATCTTTTAACTCGATTCTCTTGTTTGAGATGCATGGGTACCACCTAGCTAAAGTTTTGCAATTTCTTGCAAGTTCGTTTCTTGCAACATCATTGATATTGACGTAATAATCAAGTTTGTACTTAATTGTAAAATCTTTTTATTTCAAGGTATATTTCTTGACCTGCGGTTTTCTGATAATTTTATAAAAATCGTTAATATGCAAGCCTAGAGAGTTCGAGGAGTTTTTCATTGGAGTTGATAGACCCACTAAAAATTATATTTAAAAATGCCATTAGCAGCAACTCAAGCTTAGAGATTCTAAGTGACAAGATGGATGATAAATTAGAGGCAAACTAACAGTTAAAGGAGTTAACACAGAGATGGCAAGAATGGCCACACAGAAGCCAAAGAATTGTAAAATAGACAGGATCGATAATTTTCTAGTTGTGAAGATTTAGAAGAAGTAGACATGGAGTAAACTGAAATAAGTTCGTTGTGTTATGTTGCGTAAAACATTCGGTGCGGCAAGGGTTTTAAAATGTAAGATATCATGTTCTCAGATATTTTCCAATGTGCGCTCAGCCAGGAAAATTAAGAAAAAATAACGACCCTGACTGCATTCTTTTCATCTCCAGGATCAAATAAATCAATGGGTGTTCAACCGAACAATGTGAGACTTTTTGAGGAGCGTCCGCACATAATTCCGAATTATGTTCGTAAAACGAGTGCGGAGATTTAAAAAGCGAGTGCGAGCGCCTAACCGCGAAAGGCTTGATGTGGCTTTACTAGTGAAAACATTAGTGTTCTCTTAAGAGAAGTCGGCAGGCTTCTCTTGCGAAGCGAATATGTGTACGTGTGTGTCGATTTTTCTATAAAAAAAACCTCCGAAAGCAAATAATCGAACCCTTAGGTACGTATTTGGCTGACGTGATAAGGCCAATTGGAATCAATTCTCTAGATGAACTTTGATTTAGAGGCGGAATTAATTTGTCTTCGAGTGGTCGAGGTTTCCAGTGGATGGATACTTGGAAATACATTTCCGGGAGTTTTTCGTGCGAGTGTCTGAGCGAAAACGAGTGATTTTTGTTATCAGTTGAACTTTAAGTGTCTAGAATCAGCGAAAGCATTTTGTGATTCTTCTAAAAGCGATTCTGAATCTAAACGAGCTTGATTTTGAATTTTCCGGTGGAAATTCAAGGCTTAAGGTTCGATGGTTCGATCTCTGAACTGGGCAAGGGCGGATCCACTTTTGTGAGAAAACTACTATTTCTTTATCGATCGTTCATTTTCTAGAAAGGTCATTTAGTTCTCCCTGGAATTATGCAAAACTGAGCGTTCTTGCTCATTTTCCTTCCGAGAAATGAGGCAAAATGGGACGGAAAACATGAAATTTTGGCCTAATCTTGCACCTAAATGTCGGATATTMAAATTTCRCTGCCTGGGTCAAAACTACTCCAGGTTGCTCACTCACGTTCTTATGACTGAATTGAATTTTCAATTATCTATTCAACGATACCAAAACGCATTATGTGGCTCAAATTGTTCTTGATAAACTTCTAGAAAAGCAGCGTCATGTTTGAGTCGATTTCGTAACTCAAAAAAAAACAACGCAAATCCAAAACTTCTTGAAATCAAGCGTTTTTTGAGAAAATTGCCGACATTTTCTTATCGATGGTACACTTTCTAAAAAGGCCATTTAGTTCTCTCTGGCATGATGTAAAAATTAGTGTTACTGCTCATTTTGCTTCCGAGAAATGAGCAAAAACGGAACGGAAAACATGAAATGTTGGCATAATCTGGCACCTAAGTGTCTGATGTTAAAATTTTGCCTTCTGGGTCAAAACTACTCGAATTTCCGCAGTCTCGTTCACATGACTGAATCGAATTTTCAATTCTCTATCCAACGATGCCAAAACGAATTCTGTGGCTCAAATGGTTCTTGAGAGAATTCGAAAAATGAAGCATAATGTCCCAAAAAACCACGCAAATCTAAAACTTCCTAAACTGAAAACTTTTTGGAGAAAAACGATTGTAGTTTGTACTCTCTAATTGCTTATTTATCTAAGGCGAATAATATTAAATAAATTGAAGACATCTGAAAGTAATAAAATTAGTTGGAAAGCATTCAAAAACAGACACAATTAATTTAGCATAGACCAAAACTTACTTTGTGGAGTCTTGTCTGTTGCTCCGTATGGCATTCTTGTGCATCTAGCTGAAGGGCCAGGCAGAGTTCCCGCCTTTCATTTTGCTCTTGCTTTTCCTGAAACTCTCTCTCGAGTTGAATGTCCATATCCTGTTCGTCTTCGAGGTGTTTGTGCGATTCTTCCAGATGTTTCATCAAAACCGCTACCACCACATTGACCAGCACGAACTGGGCCATCAGCACAAAAATAACAAAGAATATCGGAGCAATAATCGGAGATATGCAGCAGTTCTTGATGCAATCATCAGTGGAATCACAGTTCTCGTTATACAGGGTGTCTTTCATGATACCGTTCCAATTGTCCCCGGTTGCAACGCGGAAAAGGGTGAGGAAAGCCATGCCGAAATTTTCGAAATGGGCGTGTTCTCCTAAACCTTGGCAAGGGGTGACCTTGCAATCTAGCCGGCCAAATAATTCGACACCCAGGGCCGCGAAAATGAAGAAAAGAAGGAAGAATAGTAGCCCTAGATTGCCGACTTGAGGAAGAGCTTGCATGACCGTGTCTAGAAGTGCACGGATACCCTTCGCCATTTTTAGGAGCTTGAGAACCCGAGCTATCCGCATCACTCGCAACACCTGCAATGTGAGAAAGTATAATAAGCACAGGGAAATCGGATTTTGACAATGATGTGGCAAACGGCTTTATTGCTAATTCCAAAACAAAAAAAAACAAGATACTTACACGAATAATTGTGGGATTGATGGGAATAATCTTCATTTCGTTTTCCTTCATTTCTTCAATGATAATCCCAAATACCGAGAGAATCACAATCCCGACGTCCAAAATATTCCATTTGTCCTTTATGTACATTCGAAAACCTAACGCGATCAGCTTCATAATGCTTTCCAGAATAAAAACGGCGGTAAAAAAGTAGTTGAATATACGCAACAAGTATTCCCAAATGGTCGGCATCCGGTAGCTTTCGGTAGCCATTGTAACAACATTTAATCCTATCACAGCCGCAATGGCGAGGTCGAAGTACTTAGATGTGACTATTTTGTGGATAAACAACCTCCACGGAGGGTAGTTTATGTAGTATGGAGGTTCGTTCATTTCTAGAAAAAATACAGAAATTATTTAGAAAGCAAAAATCAGCTTTCAGTCTCATGTTAACTTTCGCTATACTATGTTTTCATATAGATATATACAGAGAAGAATTATTGAGGGATAAAACATTAGCCTTGATTGAGCTAATTGTTTTCCTCATAAATAAAATGTTTATTAAGGATTCACGATGCAGATATAAGAATTTTAACCACACATACCAAGAGCGAAGAAAAGGAGCATTGACTTCAAAAAATTTAATCTAAATATTTCGTCGTTATTAGTAGAGTAGCGGAATGTTTTGGATTCATCGCAGTACCGTCTGCAAAACAGGTCATAGTTTTGTAGCTGCTAATAATGCGCAAATTTTACATCACGTYTTTGGTTCTTATTTGGAAATTGCTGGATATTTTAGGATTCMTAGGGAGACCGTCAGGTGRATTCTAAGTKCTTGAATATACAAGTTAAMTTGAACAGTGATTTTTCCGATTTTTAAATGATTATGCGGATTTGATACCTTTTATTCTGTCTTTATTTCACAATTTTACMGCGCTAATRAATTTCACTCCATTACTATAATATTACATTTWAAATTATTTTATWTTTCGTTAAGTTGTTAATTCCGCTACAAATTGAACCACCAGTTCTCTTTGTAACAATTGTCGTTAATTAGTTATGTAGACTTGATTACTTTAAAGTTGATTCTAGCTTGTTACTATCCAAGCACAGTCGCTCATCAGTTTTCAAAAGTATAGAAGAATTTTATTAGTATTCCACACGGATAACGAGCAATGAAAAATCTTCCTTTTCTTTCCAATATAAATTAGTTTTAAATGAGTTTATGCATTCCGATATTTAATCTGCGTCAAACTGGACTACGAATGAAGGTTGACTAGTCAAGTTAATTTTCTTGTTTTTTGTTTAATTTTAGTCCGTTTTCTCGTTAGTTCGTTCTTTGCCATTTTAACCATTCTGGCCACTATTTAACATGTTATATCCGGTGCCGTTGGGGAAGTTTGCTTGGAGTTTGACGAGCATTCTTTTTATTTTTAAGAACATTTTTATAAATGTTATACTGTTATAAATGTTACTTATGTAAATACTTCAAAAAAATTAACAACGTTTTAGTTTTTTTATTTTTCGTTAAGTTGTTAGTTCCCCTACAAATKGAACAACCAGTTCTCTTTGTAACAATTGTCGTWAATTAGTTATGTAGACTTGATTACTTTAAAGTTGATTCTAAGCTTGTTCCTATCCAAGCACAGTCGCTCATCAGTTTTCAAAAGTATAGAAGAATTTTATTAGAATTCCACACGGATAAAGAGCAATGAAAAATCTTCCTTTTCTTCCCAATATAAATTAGTTTTAAATGAGTTTATGCATTCCGATATTTAATCTGCGTCAGACTGGACTACGAATGAAGGTTGACTAGTCAAGTTAATTCTCCTGTTTTTTGTTTAATTTTAGTCCGTTTCCTCGTTAGTTCGTTCTTTGCCATTTTAACCATTCTGGCCACTATTTAACATGTTATATCCGGTGCCGTTGGAGAAGTTTGCTTCGAGTTTGACGAGTATTCTTTTTATTTTTAAGAACATTTTTATAAATGTTATACTGTTATAAATGTTACTTATGTAAATAGTTAAAAAAAATTAAAAACGTTTTCCTGCATTTAACTTCAGTAAAAATAAATAGTGTTTTGCCTAAAATAAAGTATTTGCTTTTGGTGCCTAGTCTAGACTTTACTGAATAGCACCTACTTTAAGTGTTAGGCAATTTTATCCGCCATGAGAGTTGCTTGTTGTTGCAACTGATTAACGTAAATATTAGCTGAGATTCACAGGAACGTTTGTAGTCAATATGAGACTCAAGTGTGCTTATAGTAGTTACATGTTAACTGCAGAAAGGCAAAACTTACTTCGTCTCCGTTTCTCCAGCTGCAAAGCCCGCTTCGCTGCCCTTCTGATCCTCTCCTCCTTTTCCTGCTCTTCCCTGCACCTGTGGAAATTTTCTACCACTACCCCTACGAACATATTAAGAACAAAAAATCCGACTAACAGAATAAAGGATATGAAATAAAGCAGGCGCCATTCGTTAAAGTTTGTGATCGGTTGTTTGTCGACCTCCACGGCATCCAATCCTGTATACATAATGTTGACCCAGCCGTCTCGGGAGCTCAAAACGAACAACGACATCAGAGCTTGCACCAAGTCGTCGAAGTTATACTTTTCGTTTTTCCAGTCATAACCCCGACCGATGCAATCGGTTTTATCTATTACGGTAGTGATGTTTTCGCCGATGCAGTGGTAGAATTTTCCTTTGAAAAGCTGGACTCCCAGAATACCGAATATGATAAAAAACGTGCAACAAATTAGGACGATGTTGCCGATAGGTCGCAGGGAAGACAGCAGTGTTTGGACGACGAGCTTCAGCCCGGGCGCTCGATTGATTACCCGTAGGGGTCGAAGGGACCTCAGTAAACGGAACACCTGAAACCATTAGAAAATTATCACATACCTACTGTACTTCTAATTCTTGCGATTTGTGAATTGTCTATGAACATGTAATGCTTGATGAGCACAGGTCATTTCCTGAACGTTCGTGAAAAAAATTATTATAAAATTATAACATGGGGTTCTTTGGAAAATCGAATGAATTATTTTTCAGATCATTGAACTCACCCTGAGGATGCCAAAGATCCGAGATGTTGTGTCGTTGATGAGGAACATTATAATATCGATTACAGAAATTATCACTAAGGCACCGTCCATAATGTTCCATCCGGATGTAAAGTAGGCATTTGGACCATAACACATACCAGCAGCTACAACCTGAAATTTGAACACACATATGCTGGTTTCAACCCATTTTGACTAACTCCATTTATTTATCTTCTTGCTAAAGAGCTGTATATTGTACTGTACTCATAAACTATTATATCAGGTATTAATAAAATTGTAATTTTTTATTTAGAATTGCATCTATTCTGCGGGTGATGCTTCCTCTGAGCGTTAGAAGTTTCTGTATATACTATCTGAACCAGTTAGAACTTAGTCAATCTATGATCTGAACTATTCAATTATGAATGAATCTGATCTATTCAGTTAAATAGAAATTTTATTTCAATTGAAAATTGCCTCAGTGTTCAATAAATACACTATTTCACAAGTTATGTGTATTTTGAGGCTTGGAAAAACGGTGATTTTATTTTGAAATTCTACATCTTGCATCTCATATTAGAGAATTAAAGCTGTTTAAATGTATCAGACTATGAAGGCTTTCACGGCCGGTTAAATCACATTTAGGAATGTTGGTCCTTCTAAGACATCTTAGAAGTCTTAGTCGGAAAGCACGGGAGATCACTTCGCCCACTGCCTCATCGCCTTTGATAATGTCCACCGCAGTTGTGGACGAAACGTCAGGAAGAAATTCCCATAGACCACGGCTTCAAAGCCCAGAAAACATTCCTAAATGTGTTTAAATGTATTTCGAATGTTTCATGTTGCTATACATAAGTCTCGATTGACATCATCATAGATTTTTAAAAATAATCTAAAATTGTAAAATCTTATAGAATTATAGTATAATCATGTAATGTAAATCTATAAATATATATTTTGCTAAAAATCGTTCTATATGAGAGGCGCGTCTTATCGTTCGGTGCTAATTTTAAAGTCCGAAATCCGAAAGGTACGTATCTCCAGTACACGGTTATAGAAAAATTTTTCTCCAAGTTTTCTGTCTAGGCAATATTGTTAGTCAATTCGATTAGCTTCTTCTTCTGCTTTATTTTTATTTTTTTGTTTTTGTACAGTTGCACTGTACGTATAGTATTTGATTAATTTAGTTGATTACGGACCAGGGGCGGATCCAGCTTTAAATTCA